>NC_056746.1:752485014-752507514 GCF_019279795.1 Protopterus annectens | reverse complement strand
TCAGTCACACACAACTTTACATTTGACAGGACTGGGTATACAAATGCTAGATGAATACTGATTTGTACTATCATGTTACATAGTTATTACAAGCACCACAGACATTATAGGGCTGTGGGCTACCAAAAGCAAATGTCTACAGTGATTGACATCGGCACATCGTGTGATATTGGCCAATTGGATGTGTGGTGGGTGGGACAGGGCTCATGATGACAATCTCTTTGTCACCGTCTGCCTCTCTCTTCCCCACATCTGTGTGTGTGTATGTTTGACCTATTATAGTGTGTTGGCCTTGGATATGTGTGAGTATTCCTATCCAATGTGAGTACAAAGCATGAATGGTGTGCAATGTGGTGTGTGTGCACAGACATCTGCGACTGACAGATATGTATAGTTCACTGTGTTTTCAGACATGGGCTTCATTTCTCTAAGTGTAGGAGCATGCCCAGTATGACCTTCTGTATGGAGTGTGTGAATCCATTCCAGGTAGGTTGTACTCCAGTGCAGAATTTTGTTTTCTACACCTACAGCTAGCAACTGGTTTCTGCAGGATATCTGTAAATAGGTAGACAATATGGAGTCACAATGGACGAAATATAGTGGGTTACTGTAACTATTGTGTCTGTGCTGCTTGTGTTACATGGCTGGTGTTAGCAGAGATATTCAGACATATGTACTGTTTTACACTGTGATGTATTATGTCATCAACTACTGACGGATATACTTATTTTGTCACAGTTGTTTCCTGGGAAACACAGCATGAACGAAGCTGTGTCCAGTATTGTGGTCTGCAGCCTACATATTCTTGCATACTTATGCCACTCTGGAAGGTTAGCTTCAGACACTTGCTGATGGGTCTGTGTAAATGGTCCAGCACCTTGGTACTGTGGTGGCTGAGGATCCCCTTCTTGTACATCTATCAATATAATAGAATGACCATATTCTGATGTGGCCATATCTCTCAGCTGTACAGATTCACCCAGATTACCCAGAGGCAGGGCTCATATATCTGGTCAGTTCCCCTTCATATTGTGCTTTACAAGCGGGTTTGTAGCCACCCATTACTGGGTTTGCAGGCAGGGGTAGTATGGGCACACATCAGAGTTTCAAACTTCACACACTCCATGGCGTTTATGCTTCTACACCCTCCCTCTGTTATTCTATCCTCTTCCTAACATTATGCAAGCGATATCTGATAAGTATCCCTGTAGTTTCCCTTCATCACAGCGGTATTTAGGGGTTGGTCCACAGTTCATGCAATAGGACATGGTGGGCATGCTACTGGGATATGTCGACATGGCCTTGCATTTGTGTTCTGTGGACTGTATTATGTTGTTAGTTGGGACCCCATGAGATAACATGCATTGGCAGTATGGATGAGGCACAGGCCTTTGACAGAGGACTGTAGGACTTTTGGTAGTGATGCAGGCCATCTGTAGCAGACCAGTGCATTCTGTCACCCCTACAGTCCCAGGCTGTGAGCCACTGGATTCCCCTGGGGTGACAGGGTAAGTGTGCGAGGTGTTAATGGCAATAGTTCCTGTCCATATTCATCCACTGTTATGGATGCTGGCAGGGTGCTGCTTACAACTAGGGAAACACCTGCATGGGACACCTCTTCAACATGCTGCATTCTGTGGGTATTCCCATACAGATATGAACTCATTCCCAAAAGTAGGGATATGACCTGTGATAAACCTGTGACTCATAGTGGGGTGAGCTGAGTGCATGTGTGATATGGAAGCTTCTTGCAGCTGACTCACGGATATACCTGGGACATTCCCCTTATGCTGCCTTGTGCAGGGACATAAGCAGTCGCTCATTACTTCATAACTGTGCCTTTTGTTGTCTGCCAGTGATTGGCCAGACTGCATCAGTATTCCATACTACACAGACAACTAATGTGCTGCTAACCTGTATGTACAATTCCATTTGTATGTATTCTGTCTAGGGTACTTCCACCTGTGTACTGTGTGTATGTCTGGGCCCACATTCATGGCATGTCCATTTTTCAGATGATGACAGATATTGACATCTGAACAATGAGTATGGATGACTGCTGAATTGGGTCTTGCTGTGATGCATTGTGGTTGGCACTGCAGTTGTCAGAACATGGCCCTGTCATTGATGGTACTGGCCATAGGCCACCGGGACACAACTGTCCATGCCTACATCCTGGCCACTTCCACACAATATACAACACACAACAACCTAACACACAAAGCCCTGCATATTGTACACATGCAGCAATCTATCCTGTAAATTGGGCTATCTCAGGTAATCTGTGCTCCACTGTTATTAAACCCACATGTACATGTTACTGCATTTCTACATAGGATTGTGGGAGGGGGGGCATGCCAGACAACTGTAAACATTTCCTATGACTGTACTGGTTTTTCAGTTACTCTGTTGGCTTCCATTTCATTTTGTATTCTGACCTATCATGTTGACTAGAGGCATATCAGTAGAGTACAGATCTTAGGTTTTATTGACCTACATTTCAGTTTCAGACTTCTTACCCTTCAGAGCTAACATACAACTGCCTGACCTGTTGTAGTCTGTCTGTGTAGGTCTGGAAGGGGGCTGTTCTCCATTGCCATTAATTGGAGGCCTTAGCACAGCCTTTCTTTATGGTCATCTACACCTGTCCTGCTGGCTGAGGCTGTTGTTGGGTATGTGAGCCAAACTGACATGCATGTGTGTGTCCTATAGACACACATTTGGTCCACTACATGTACTGCAGTGGGATTTGTCACCTTGTCTAGTACTGTCTACTTTGTTGATGCCAGTATTTGTTATGGATTTCATGCTGCCCATATAGATGTACAACACAAATACCTCACGCCTGCCAAAGTCCTGTGTCCTTAAGCAAAAGTCCAAAGTAGAAAACAAAAAGTAGCAGGACACTGCTGTAGACCAAGAATATTTAATAAAAACTGCCTTTAAAACAATCCTAAAATACAATGTAAGCGCTTTCGGGTTACACCCTTCATCAGACATCACACAACTAAACAAACTACAAATTTAAATCATGCAGCATCCAATAGAATTCAATGAAAAACCCGCCTATTCAAAAGGGTGGGCTTAACTGGTATGACATCATTGAGCCCAGGTGGTTTATGAGCCATGAGTTCTATTATCCATCTCGTTTCAGCTAGTGCTGTATGTAATTTTATGTCCCCCCCCCTTATACTCAATCTAATGTTGGTAATAACTCTAAATGAAAAACTATGTGTGGGGTGTAGTCGGACATGTTTAAAAAGGGCATTATTTTCATCACAATTCCTAATACTGCTTAGATGTTGCAAAATTCTAACTTTGAGCATGTTATTTGTCATTCCTACATAGAAACTAGGACAATTTTTACACTCTGCCAGGTAAACTACATTATTGGTCCTACAAGTGGCCTTACCCTTGAAGTTAAAAGTTTTACCTGTTACTGGATGTTTAAAATGAATTTCCTTACTTATACTGGCACATGCCTTACAGGTTCCACAAGGTAATGTACCTAAAGTGGTCATAAAGGATCTATCATTATGCTGAATTTTCTCACTGCATAAAAGGTCCTTTAAATTCTTGTTTCTCCTATAATGGAAACCTGGCCTATCACCAATGATGCCTTGGAGATTGGCATCACTGGTTAGAATATTCCAATTTTTCCGTACAATATTGCAAATATCGCCCACATTACTGCCATATGTAAACATTATCTTTAAATCTCTCTGTGTTGTACTCCCTTGTCTACTCTCAAAAGATGTAACATCATGATGTTTACTTAACCAAGGTTTATATTTAGTTTGTCTATACGTTTTACCATCTTCTATAGCTTTCTTCACTATATTCCTTTTATACCCTCTATTTTCAAAGTATCCTGTAAGATTAAGCAATTCCTGTTCAAAATGTATATCTTCTGCATTAACTCTAGATATCCGACTCACTTGGCCTCTAACAATATTGGGAAATAAGTGTCGCGGATGCATGCTATCAAACGATAGCAAGGTATTTTTCCAACATTCTTTTTTATGTAATTGGGAAGAAAAAACTTCCTGTGTCTGTGTGATACAAACGTCTAAAAATTCAATAATATTATATGAGGTTTTTGCAGTAAACTTAAGAAACGTGGTTGTAGTATGTATATAAGATACAAAACTTTCAAACGTACTGAGATCACCATTCCACAGAATAAAAATATCATCCACAAAACGCATATACATGGTTATATAATTCTTCCATGTATTATTGTTCAAAATATTTTGAGTTTCAGGCAGGGGGTGGGTCACTGAGAACATCTCAATTTGGACAGAGTTTTTGCTTAATCCCTATGTTGAAAAAATGAACAATATTTTGATAGATACCAGACATTTTTTACATATTTTGAGTGGGATTACTAAACCAGAAGGTGCAGACAATTTTTTAATGGCCACTTTGGACGTGAACAGTTTGTTCACTGTCATTAACAATGACTATGGTATTTCTTCTGTAGCAGCACTTCTAGTTAGTTTAGGAGTTCTAGAAAGTAAAGTGAAGCTCATCAAGTCCTTGTTAACATTAGTCCTGAACAATAATGTTTTCTTAGGGGCAGGTTCAATTTATAGGCAAGCACAGGGGGTAGCCATGGGCACCCCCTCTGCTAATACCTATGCGAACCTGGTTCTTTCGCATTGGGAAACTCAAAATATTTTGCAGAAGATATACGTTTTGAACAGGAATTGCTTAATCTTACAGGATACTTTGAAAATAGAGGGTATAAAAGGAATATAGTGAAGAAAGCTATAGAAGATGGTAAAACGTATAAATATAAACCTTGGTTAAGTAAACATCATGATGTTACATCTTTTGAGAGTAGACAAGGGAGTACAACACAGAGAGATTTAAAGATAATGTTTACATATGGCAGTAATGTGATATTTGCAATATTCGGAAAATTGAATATTCTAACCAGTGATGCCAATCTCCAAGGCATCATTGGTGATAGGCCAGGTTTCCATTATTGGAGAAACAAGAATTTAAAGGATCTTTTATGCAATGAGAAAATTCAGCATAATGATAGATCCTTTATGACTACTTTAGGTACATTACCTTGTGGAACCTGTAAGGCATGCGCCAGTATAAGTAAGGAAATTTATTTTAAACATCCAGTAACAGGTAAAACTTTCAACTTCAAGGGTAAGGCCACCTGTAGGACCAAGAATGTAGTTTACCTGGCAGAGTGCAAAAATTGTCCTAGTTTCTATGTAGGAATGACTAATAACATGCTTAAAGTAAGAATTTTGCAACATCTAAGTAGTATCAGGAATTGTGATGAAAACAATGCCCTTTTTAAACATGTCTGACTACACCCCACACATAGTTTTTCATTTAGAGTCATTACCAACATTAGATTGAGTATAAGGGGGGGGACATAAAATTACATACAGCACTAGCTGAAACGAGATGGATAATAGAACTCATGGCTCATAAACCACCTGGGCTCAATGATGTCATACCAGTTAAGCCCACCCTTTTGAATAGGTGGGTTTTTCACTGAATTCTATTGGATGCTGCATGATTTAAAATTTGTAGTTTGTTTAGTTGTGTGATGTCTGATGAAGGATGTAACCCGAAAGTGCTTACATTGTATTTTAGGATTGTTTTAAAGGCAGTTTTTATTAAATATTCTTGGTCTACAGCAGTGTCCTGCTACTTTTTGTTTTCTACTTTGCCCATATAGATGTCTACTATCTGCTGCCATCTCATTCAGCCACCCGATCCCCTTTCATGCTCACATCCATACCATAGATACAACTAGCAGAACATACTACTCCATTCAGCAATTGATAGGATGAGTGACTTACCTTGTGGCTGTGCCAATATTGAGGGTGGTGCTGGAGGGCTGACTATGTCTGATGCACATAGTACACTCCCTATACATGGTAAAGCACAGGTAGTGTCATGTTTGGCATCCCTTTTACTGTATGCTTGAGTCAGAGAGAGGTGTCATTCCCTGGGATCCTACCATGTCAGTGTATGTACTATGAGGGGTCCCATTCAAAAGACCGAAACGCCGATTCCCCGAAGCGGAAATCACCGACGCCAGATGACCGACAGCATTATACCGACAGGGTGATTCGCCGACAGTGGAAAGACCGACAAGGGTAATCTGCGATCGCGACCCGTAAGTGTCGACAGTGGCGGAGGTAGTGGTCAGGTAAGTGAGTTAGGGTTAGGGTGCAGGTAGGTGATGTGTACGTTAGTGTCGGAGCTTGGGCTAGGGGTGTGTAAGTGAGTTAGGGTTAGGGTGCAGTTAGGTGATGTGTACGTTAGTGTCGGAGCTTGGGCTAGGGGTGTGTAAGTGAGTTAGGGTTAGGGTGCAGGTAGGTGATGTGTACGTTAGTGTCAGAGCTTGGGCTAGGGGTGTGTAAGTGAGTTAGGGTTAGGGTGCAGGTAGGTGAAGTGTGCGATAGTGTTGGATCTTAGGGTTAGGGTTTGGGTCAGGGCTAGTGTGTATGGTATGTAGTGTCGCGTGTTGTTTACGTTCTGTGTGTCGGTGATTTGGTGTTCGGTGTTTTGCGTTGTCGGGTTTGTGTCGGGTTTGTGTGTTGTCGGTTATTTGGCGTTGGTGAGTTTTGTGTCGGGGAATCGGCGTGTCGGTGTTTAGAAGTAGACCCGCTATGAGTTGCCTTTTTGCCAAAGCCTGTGCATACTGGACACGGCTCCTTCTGCCTACATGGGCAGGCTCAGGTTGTTCCTCCTGTGAGTCACTCTGTGCCTGTGCTGGCCTTGGCAATGGTGGGGGGCTGTATGGCCCTGCCCTGAGCTGTTCCTGCTGCAGCTGTTTCCGTAGGATCATATTGTGTAGCCTGGCACATGCAATGAAAATTTGTGTACATTTAGCTGGAGAGTACTGCAAGGTTCCACCGGATATGTCCAGGCACTGTAACTGTAACTTGAGGATCCCAAACACATGCTCTATTATGATTCTGGTTTGTGCATGTGCCTCATTATTGAGTTCTTGTTCGTGTGTGTGTGTGTGTGTGTGTGTGTGTGTGTGTGTGTGTGTGTGTGTGTGTGTGTGTGTGTGTGTGTGTGTGTGTGTGTGTGTGTGTGTGTGTGCATTTCCGATGGGTGTCATCAGCCACAGCTCCAGTGTGTAACCAGCATCCCCCGCTAGGTGGCCATATGGGATGTCCACACTGGCAAATCTCTGGTACAGCTATGTCATATGCCAGATGTGGGAGTCATGATAGCTTCCAGGGCTGCCAGCACACACACACATTCATTATAATGCCCTGGGCATCACACATGACCTGGCAGTTGATGGAGGGGAAGCCCTTGCGGTTTATGTAGACCCTACCCTGCTCACCGGGTGGTGCTTTGATGTGTATGTGCATGCAGTCTATAGCACCCATTACTTCAGGGTATTCTGCTATTTGGTGGAAGAGACACATGTTGCTGGTAAACACCTCACAGGTATTGAGGAAATATATGCGCTCACCGGCATGTGCTGACATGGCATCCAGGAACTGGTGGAGTACCCTGGATGCTGATGCCTGTGAGATAAACATGATATCCCCAGTTGCCCTTTGGAAGGTACCTGTGGCTAGTATTCTTAAGCCTACACATACCTTGGTATCCACTGGGATGGGTTCCCCTCTGTTCTTTCTGTGTGTGAGGAGTGGCTGGCACAGCTCAACAATTTGCTGTAGGATGTCCTTGTTCACTCTATAGTGCTCCACTATCTCCAGCTCATGTAGCCCCTGGTAGATTACCCTGGGTCTGTACACTCTTCTCCTTCTCCTCACTGTGGGTTGGTTATCAGCATTCACATCCTCACCAACTTCAGCCTCTTCCACATATTGACGTATAAGAGCGACAGCAGCCCCATCATTTTGTTAGTTTTGTCAGGTAAATTTTCCCCGTCTGTGTACACCAGTGGTGTAGAGTTTGTGGGAAAAACCAGAGTGAAAGGTGTTTGCATAGTTTATAGTAGTGTGCTGGGCTGGGCTGCTGCCTGTGTAATTCGCTGATTCTGATACATTTCATCTGCCAGCTATGCTAGTTCTCCTTGATTGCCTTCCTACTGTTGTTTTCCCTTCCCATTGCCTTCCCATTTAAACCCCAAGGCGTGCCGTGGATACCCAGTGCTCAGATGTGAACAGAGCTGCTATTTCCTGTTTTTTTTTCTCTTTTTTTGTTTAAAACCTGGTGTGTGGCACGCACACCCATTTAGGCAATGTAAACACTGCTAGGCAGCCTCAGACACGGCAGCCTCAGACAAAGCCCTTCCTTAGCTTTGCTTAGCTAAGGGCAAATACAGGCCACAGGTCATCAATAAGCTTACAGCCTGCATGACACTCCCCCTTATGAGGTCATCTACCGCTTATGCTTATACCATGGTGTTGCTGCACCTACATGGTTGGGTGGAAGCTAACAGTGAGGGGAAATCTGTGATTTAGTATCACTCCCCTCATTTGCAAAAAAATGACTGCTAATGCATGGTTACAAAACTGACACTCAGCCTTCCCCCTTAGCAACCACTATTCCACAGTATTTGTTGTCTTATGCATGCCATTGACTACTATGACAGAATGCTGATTTTGGTTTAAAATCTTATTTCCAACTTTTTTTCTTATTTTCGGGCCAATCCCTTTTGCGCAATGCTGCTCTATGCTTAAACGGCCGAAATCAGCCAAAAAAAAAAATAAAAGTTATTTTTTATAATTTTGCAACTATTTACAATGCCAATGGCCATATATTTGGCCATTGGCATGCCTACTACATTGAATACATGCTTTCTTTGGCACTGTCATGCCTCCATTTTGTAATTTGCAGAAATGTATTCGGTTAGTAGCCAAATACATTTCTGCAGGTTACACTATTCCTGCACAGACACCTGCCTGCTTCCTGTATCACTAATTCACCTCATTTGCATGGTTTTCACCTGCATACAGGATCTGTGTCTGTGCAGGAATAGTGTAGGAGTGTTCATGCTCGTTCCAGGAGCTCATTCCTGGATCGCTCGTCGGACATATTGCTTGCAGCAGCTCTTGCACTATTCCTGCACATTGTGCAGAGTTTGCTGAATCCCGGGGAAAATCACATCTAACATTTCTACAATTAGACATACGTCCTCACTGAAAAAAAGGTTAGAGCTTAATAGTTCTTTTCTAACCATTTCCAAACCTAGTTTATTGGGTATAACAGTAGAGAGCAATTGAATGTACAGTGTTACTAAATAGTCACTGTCCAACACATCAAATTTGTTGATAATATTTTTTAAACTCAAAAGTGTCCTTAATAAAAGAAGCACTCTTCATTGCAACTTTTTGTAATTTTTTGTCAGTATAAATGGCCATTCCATTTAGTCTTACTCCCTCCACTAGCCATTATGGGTCTAGGTGGGGGATTGTCCAAATCCTTATGCACTTTAGGCAGGCCAAAGGTATGACTTATTTTAGGCATGTTGTTCAAACAATTAGCCTCAACACTGGACAGCCTCCCTTCGCATATCCATTCTTCTATAAGTGAATCTATTAGGCCATAAGCTCTCTTAATGTCTTGGAAGCTCACTTTTTGATAAAACTTCTCATTCATTAGCGTTCCTTCCATCTTATTAATATAGAAAATTTTATCCATAATAACTAAGGCATTACCTTTGTCCCCCTTGGTTATCAGAATACTGCAATCATCTTTTGAAACTTTAAATACCTCCTTTTCTTTAGCAGTCATATTATGATATTTGTAACTTGGCTCTTTGTTCAATAAATTTCTTATCTCTTTCTCAGTGATGGTCATAAAGGCCTTTAGTTCAGGCCTTAAAGGAGGATTAAAACAGCTTGGCTTAATGGATGGATTTACAATGTCACTAAAACCTTCAAACACAAACTTAAAATTTAGTTTGCACATATTGTCTTTGAGGCTATTCACTACATCAGCTATATCTGATCCACAAGCTGGTACAAAAGTCCATCCTTTTCTTAGCACTTGTGCTTCTTCATTAGTTAAACTTTTGCATGATAAATTAATTATTTTGAATAAACAGTCTAAAAACATACCTTGTAGTTCCTGGTGCTCCTTGTCCGGCCTTTTTACTTCCGATAATTCCCCTGTTTTCCTGGAGCTTGCTTCTCTGTACTGGAATGGGCTACTAACTTTTTTCATGTTTTTCCACCCATACCTGTGTCTTGATAAACATTTATGGGCTGAAAAACTCGAGTAATGGATCTGCTCCACCGTTATATGCATTTTGACCTTCATTGTCTACATTTTGACTGTGATTGTAAACTGGAACACTGGAAGCATTAGGAGGGTTTGAAAAATTGGAAGAATTCAAACTCATAACCTTTTGATTAACTTGATCAACAGAATTCACTATCAGCCCTTCTGAATAATCTACCACCTTCTTACGAACTACTGATGCCTCATTATTTCTTTGTAATACGTTCCCTTCACTTTCTGTTTTTTTTTCCTCAACCATCTCTTCCTGGAATATATCACTTCCCAGGTATGCTCCGCCTCTGTCATAATCCATGGGATCTCTTTTGAATTTCTTTAGTTTTCTCTTTTTTAAGATTTCATTCTCCTTAATCAGTTGTTTTGGATCACACAAAACTTCATGTTAAAATTTTCTACTGCAGTGTCCTGTTTTAACTGATGGAAATACCTCATGATATTATCATTATGTTTAGACATTCTATGCTTATAAAGATCCATCAGCATAGCCATATATGCCATACCACTTTTTTGATTAAGCTCAATCCATTTATTAATGAAATCCCTTGGTAAATCAGTCCTAACCGGCATTTTAGTGACATGTAAGCCTTTAGGTACCCTTTCTGCTGCCATACTGCTTTCAAAGAATAACCATCCCACTGCTGCCATTTCAATTTGAACAAGTCTCTCTCCAAGCTTAAACCTTTCAGTTAAACTCACTTCTGACTCCTTTTGTGCAAGAAAGACACTGCTACTGAAAGGATTCAAAGGAACCACAAAACAGTCTTTAAGTACATCTTCCGATTGACTTTGGGAGACTAAATCTGTTCTGAAATCATAACTATGAGCTCTGACTTCATTATTCTCAGTTCCATTTTGACTGGAAATAAATGAGCCATTTGGAGTATCATGTAAAGTGAACCCTGATGGCAAAACCATAAAGCTGGATTCAGGTTGACTCATAACAGCATACAAGCCTTCCAATTACAAAACTCACTTTAAAACAGACAAAATGAAATTTAACTGAAAAAGTAAAATAAAAAATGACAGATGCAACCTCCAAGCTTTAATAAGAAAAAAACATCATTGAAGTGCTTTCTTCTAATTAAAGACTTCTTCAGACAGAATGATTTCAACTAAAAACACATCTTAAATAATAAACACAATTAACTCATTGATTGAAACCTCCCACACTAATTAGTACACATTCTTAATCTTAGTAGGACAATCCTGCCTAGATTAATGCCTCAACTTTTTTCTTTTTAAAAACACTTTAAAATTTTCTTTATCATTTAAACCTGGAGGATTGCCGGCATCTAAACATACTTGCCAGCAATACTCCTTCCAATCTAGTTCTTCTTCTGCATCAAATCTAATTAAATAGCCTGGGACACTATCTAAAACAACAAATCAAGGCAAGCCTTTACATCCCTTATTAACAAAATGTCTGCCCCAAGCATTATTAACATCCTTATTGTCAATGGCATGCAAGTGCTCATAAATCCTTTTATTTAACTCTGTACTGGTCCTTCCTATATAATATGATGAACATTCTAAACAAATAGAAAGATAGACCACAAACCTAGATTTACAACTGTTATATCCTTTTATAAAATATATTTTCTGGTTAATTTCTACTTTTTTTGTGTCAACTAATAAATATTGGCAAAGTGTTCCTTTTATTAAGGAAACTTTTTTGAGTTTAAAAATATTATCAGCAAATTTGATGTGTTGGACAGTGATTATTTAGTAATGCTGGACATTCAGTCGCTACATACTGTTATACCCAATGAACTGGGTTTGGAAATTTTTATTTTTATATATTTTATTTGGCATTTGTTTACTGGGGTGGTCTGACTGGGTCTACAGAACCCATTTTCGGCAGAGGCCTGTGGAGAAAAGCTCCGCATACAAGTACAATCCAATACAGTACAAATCACATTAGAAATACAATATAAAATAAGTTGAAAGAACAAACTATGTTACAAGACGTTACAATATATAGTACACATCTAGATGATTCTATAGAGTTAAAAACATTGTAGACAAATAATAGTCACTCTCAATATACTTGATGTAGTGTCCAAAAAATAATACGTGGGTAGAGCAATGTGTGACACTGACTGCTATAGTACATGAAAAAATAAATAAATACATAGAATGTTAGTTTCCGTTAGGAAAATAATAGCCAGAAAGTTAGTGATGCAAAACGTTAGTGAGAGAGTTAAAAAGAATAGAAGCAATACAGCCTGAGCAGTAGCTTAAGGATATGGTATAGAAACAGAGAAGGAGTTAGAAGAGCCTTAGGATCTTGCAGACTGTGAAGGATTGAAATGTGACAGAAGAGGAGGATGAGGCTAGTGTGGAAGAAGAGGAAGTGCTGAGCATCAGGCAGGCTTTATGCACGAGCAGAACCATGTCTTTTTGAGATGATTTTTTAAAGAGGCTTTGAAATGGGTTAGGCCAGCCATAGACCTGGTAGTTAGAGGTAGTGAATTCCAAGCATCTATATTACATAATCGAACTTTTAAAAGTTCAAACGTCATATGGTCGACACCACATGATTGAACTTTTAAAAGTTTGAAAATGTAAAAAAAAAATAAACCAAAGAAAAAACTTACCTGAACGGTTTAAGCAGGGGAGCAACCCCCCCTGCACTCCCCCCCGCTCTTTAAATATACCAACTCCGAGATCACACTACAGTGCAGAAAACGGGAAATCTTCCCATTCCGCACTGCATGGAGATCTTCGTTGAAGCATTCAAACTTTTAAATGTTCGATCATATGGTGTCAACCATATGACGTTCGAACATTTAAAGGCTGGACAATGTAATATAGACCCAATTCCAAAGTATAGAGACAGAGTATGAATACAGCGAGTGATTTGGTTTTCTTGTGGGTTTTAAGATAGCCAAGAGGCTTTTGTCTTCTGATCATAGGAATCAATTTTGTATGTAAAGTGTGGCTAGATTGGTTAGTGCAGAGCAGGCAATAGACTTGAAAATGAGGTTGTGCAAGGTGGATAGCTGGTTGGTTGGGGAATTCAAGCCAGTTTAGTTCTAGGAGTGGTTTACAGTGGTGTGTGTGATATTTAGCGTTTGTGGCAAACTGCAACTTTGTTGTAGCACTCCATCTTGTTTATGGCAGAAATTCGTAAGTTAGTTAAGATAGGGGCACCATAAAAAAGGGAGGGAAGTAAAAATGTTTTTGCAAGGGTAGTTTTGGTTGCTGCGGTAAAGACATTTTTGTTTCTATATAAAAGTCCCAGTTGTTGATGAGTTTTCTTTATATTTTGCTGTATATGGGGGTCAAATGAAAGTTTATTGTCAATGATAACTCCTTGAAGTTTGGTTTCCTGCACTATTTCTATGACAGTGTTGTCAGATGCAAGGATGTTAAAATGATCAGTAACACGGGAGGTGTTCTTGGGATGAAAGAGTACTAGTTTCTTCTTTGAATTAAGAAAGAGTTGAGCATTTCTCAGCCAGGATTCAACTGCAGAAAAGGACTGCTGAGATTTTGAAAGTAGTTCTGGTAGTGATTGAGCAGTACAGATTATGATGGAATCATTAGCGTACTGAATTAGAGACCCAGAGTTAGAGGCAGTGTGAAGGTTGTTTGTGAAAATGTTGAAGAGTATAGATCCTAGGATGGAGCCTTGACTGACTCCAGTAGGTTTGTGGAGAAAGGGTGAGAGTTCATTGAACAATTTCATTGCTTGTTTACGATCCTTGAGGTAGCTCTGAAACCATTTTACTCTGTTATGTGAGAAGCCTAAGTTAGGCAGTGTGTTCAAAGGTAATGGGTGAGACATTGTGTCAAAGGCCTTGGAGAGATCAAGGAATACTGAGGCTGTATAGCATTCGGCATCTCTGGCCTTGTTCTCGGTGTCTGTAAAAGGTAATAGGGCTGTAGCTGTGCTGTGACTAGGTCTAAAACTATGTTGGGTTTTGGATAAAAGATTGTTTTGGAATAGATATTGCATTACCTGCTGATGGATACCCCTCTCAGGAATTTTGGATATGGGTGACAAGATGGATATAGGACAGAAATTGGACAGATCAAAAGAGTTGCCTCCTTTGTGGATGGGGGTGATGTGAGATTGTTTCCATATGGTAGGTACTTCTCATTCAGATAAAGGCCTATTTATAAGTATACTGATTGGATAGGCGATTGAGTTAGCAGCCAGTCTGAGGAAGTGTGGTGGAAGATTATCAGCTGAGGTAGAGCAGGCTTTTAGTTTATGTATATGTGTGTGGACGGTGCAGTGGTGCAGCGGTAGCATTGTCAACTCACAGTAAGAGGTCCTCCAGTTCGGCTCTTGCCTGGGGGTCCTTCTGTGTGGAGTCTGCATGTCCTCCCTGTGTTCATGTGGGTTTCCTCCAGGTGCTCTGGTTTCCTCCCATGTTGCAAAGACATGCAGCTGGAACATTTCTCCCTGGGCCTCAGCTGAAAATTGACTTTGTAACAAGTCTGATGGGCCTCAGCTGAAAATTGACTTTGTTCCAAGTTGGACTTTCCAGCTTAACAAATGTTAAATAAAAAATGTAGCAGTTTCTTAATGGTGTCAGTAGGTATGGGCTGAAGTGAGAATGGGGTTTGTATGACATTTTGTTAAGTAGGGGGGTTAATAAGGACAGGGTTAGAAGTAGTTGATGGTCTGGGGTTGGTGTCTGAATAGGTTGAACGGTGGGGGGAGTCCAGCATTTGGGGTGTTAGGAGGTCTGATATTGATTTTATGAAGTGCTTGTTAAAATTTTCAGCTATTTGTGATGGAGGGGTATCAGGTGATAGGGTGTCATCTCTATTTGTTCCAGTGTTAAGTAGAGAAGATATGGAGTGGCAAAATTTATTGCGATTGATTTTATGTTGGAGTTGAAGATGGGAATAATATGACTTCTTATCTCTGTTGATTAGTTTTGGCACTTTGTTACATAGTGTTTTGAAATTAACATGATTTTGTTAATTTTTGTTCTCTTTCCCAGGTTATCCAGGCTAGGCCCCTTTGCTTCATCAGGTGTTTACATTCCTTAAACAGACATGGTGCTGAGTTCTTTTTGATTCTTTTCATACGAATGGGAGCCAGTGTATTAAGTATGTGAAGGAAGGTGTTATTAAAGTACAGTACAGCATCCTTAAGGGGTAGTTGTTTAAGGGGTGTCCAGTCTATTTCATGTAGGAGATTGTTGAATTTACGCTGACAAAACTTAGTTGAGTTCCTAACTGATTTTACAGTGTGTACTCTTAGTTGTTGGGAGTTTGTTCTAAGGGAATACACTGGCAGATTATTGCTGAGGAAGCCAGACAGTGTACCAGAAGAGGGGCAATTGGTAGGGTGGGATACTAGGATCCAGTCTAGGGTGGATTAGCAGGTAAGATCTTTACTGTATCTTGTTGGAGTATTGATAAGCTGAGAAAAAACATACATATTTATACTATTTGTGCAGGAGTTGGAAGCTATAGTTTGCTAATCTATATTTATGTCTCCTAAGATTATTGTTTTGAGGTTTATTGTTTGGGATGTCCAGGACAAAATATTTTCCAACACTGGTATCTTGTTACCTGATGGGATATATACTACCATTATGCAAATTCTTTTTGATATTTTGAGGTTCTAAAAAGAGATTAGTACCTCGGCAATGTAAAAGGTGGGTATATTACTGGTGTAGAGTGTGATGTTGAGCATAGATGGCTATAGAAGGGCCTATCTCTTTTGGTTATTGCAAAGTTTGGAGGTATTATTTCTGAGTCTTTTACATTGGGATGTAGCCATGTTTCAGTAAGGGATAGTATGTCAGGTTTATTTTGATCCATCCAAGCATGCAGTGGGGCTATTTTATTACATATACTTCTAAGGTTCAGTAAGTAAATATGTTTAAATCTTTGGGGTTACTCTTGTGGTTAGGATTAGAGGGTGGGCCGTGGTTAGGATGTATGTCTCCACATTTGAGTAGGTAGGTAGTAAGGAAGGAGTACCACAGGAAGTGATTTTTATTCCATGGTGATGATATTGGTGTCAAGTGTGGTTTCATAGTAGCTGAGAAGGCCAATTTGTGGCTTGAATAATAAGGGAGGGTATAGGGGAAAAGCTGGGAGGAGATATCTGAGAAGCTGTGTTGTTTATTGGGGTGATGGTTGGAGGAGGTTGTTAATGTGTATTGATGTGTGTGTGTAAGTGAGGATATAGCTGTAGTGAGGATGAGAATTAAGAGTAAAGAAGCTAGGCAGGTTAGGAGGAGCATGTCAACTGTGATAGCGGGCTTAAAAATAGCAAAAGTGGTATTTATGTGTTAGACTGTAATATCAGGTGTAAACAGAGATTATGCTATCTTGTGATATGTGTGCAGCTAAAGGTAAGGTTGGAAATGTTTTGACTTCAGGGTGGGCTCTGACAATGAGGTTATGTCTTTTGCCATGTGGTTTGTGAAAGAAGGGGTGGGGGAGATGTGACTGGTCAGTAGTAAAATTATGGTGCAATGTTAGTTTGCGTGTATAATAGAAGAGAAGGTGGTAAGCCTGGAGTTAATGTAAGACAGTTTGAAGTGGTAATAGTATTGTGATGGTAAAGCAGAGTAAGATTCAAAGAATTTTAGTAGATGAATGAGAATTCAAGGTGATGGATGTAAGGGAAAGCAGGTAAGTTTGGTTAAATAAAAGTAAGTAAGGTGTGACTGAAATGTGGGTGTGGACAAGGTAGAGTTGTATATACTTGGATCATAGGAATGAGGGGGAGTGGTTTGCTTGGGATATGAGTAGAGGTGCTGGGGAGGGTGGGATATGGGGGAAGGACAGGGGAGCGGAGTGGGAAGAACCACCCAGATGGTTTACCACCATAAACAATCAGTGAGGTAGAATGTTCATGGATACAAAGATAAGGTGACTGAACTCTTAAAAACTTGATTCTAGTCACAGCATCTAATTTTATAGTTATGAGCTTTTTGGTGTCTTTTCCAGGGATCTATTACACTGATAAGAGTAAAATATGCTGAAGTATTAATGTAGCATCACCTTCAGCAGTAAAAGACCTGTGAGTGTGGGCGAGTAAGTGGGGGTGGGGAATATCCTTCCAGCAGATTCAACACTACAAATAGAACACACTAGTGCATGACTTAACAAATTA
Organism: Protopterus annectens; assembly: GCF_019279795.1. Taxonomy (NCBI): domain Eukaryota; kingdom Metazoa; phylum Chordata; order Ceratodontiformes; family Protopteridae; genus Protopterus; species Protopterus annectens. The sequence goes on along the minus strand of NC_056746.1, from coordinate 752,490,203 downwards.
AATTATTAGTTCGAGTCTTGGAAATTGTCTTACATAGATTTAACTCAGTGTATTTTTCCTTGTGAACTTTTGTAACTGCAGATGAAATTCAGCTGTGCAAGTTCTTTAGGTAGTGGGATATAGTAATCAGACTTACTATGTGCTTGTTTCACTGGGAGACAGAGAGAGAGAGAGACAGTTAATCAGGATTTTTTGATGGTTGAACTAGATAGGTACAGTACTATTTATCTATACTCGTCCACATTAAGTAACGTTTAGCAAACAAGAGTAATGTACTATATTTCACAGTTGTGCATTTCACCTTTCTAGCCTTTAAACAGGACAATAAGAAAGCTTACAGGAGATATTTGTAGGTATGCAAGTTTGTGATTACTAAAAACAAAAATGGCGGCTTCCACAGTATAGAAGGAGAAAAAGAAAAATAAACTAACAAGAGATATGTGTTTGCATGCAAATATGGGGTTACTGAAATTTAGGTTTACAGATGTTAGAGAGACAGGTAGCACACCTATCTGTTAGTTCACACTCTTTGCTACACAACAGACAGTCTGTAAATCTGCTACTTAAGCACTTAGAAAAGGCAGCCAGCTAGAGTGCGTAGCATGTAAGAAAAAAAAAAAAGAAGCAGCAACCGTAGTCGATGAAAAACCTCTTCACAAGTAGAAACTCTCATATATTAACAATTGCCTACAACATCCAGTAACTGTGCTGTTCATGCAAACATAAAATCAGGTATTATAATAGAAGCTTTCATTAGGAGGGGGTAGAAATATATATATTCATAACAAGCATATGCACTACAGATTAGCAGGGAAAAGAAAAAAAAATAATACGCTTAGCCAGGTGGCAACAGACTTACTTGAATGTAACTGCAGTACAAACAGCAGAAAAAATACAGTAGGATTCAGTGAAACTAACAGCCAGTAGAAACTTGCTAATATAATTGCTGCACATTAATCGCAGAAAGACAACACTTAGCTGCTAATACTGAAACCTAGAGTAAAAGTCAGTATAAACATTCTGATATATTTACTACAAATTACCAGCAAAAGACACAACACTTAGCCAGAATTAATCACAGTGAAATCTTAGTTGTATTTTTCTAGTACAAGGTTGAACCAAAATTAAATAAACCATAGCAGTTAAGATAATACAAAAATCCAGTGTACCTTCTTGTAGAGTGAAGCAGCTGGATGTTGAGAACACTTAGGACGGGGGTAGTGAAGTGATTCTGAGTTTGGAGCCACAAAGGCAAAAGTAGTGGGATACCAAGCTGAGAAGCCGGGAGGGCCAGTCAGTTCCTTCAATGGAAAGCAGTTACCCCCCCCCCAGATGGTTTACCTCCAAAAACAATCAGTGAGGTAGACTGTAGAATGTTCATGGATACAAAGACAAGGTGACCAAACTCTTAAAAACGTGACTCCAGTCACAGCATCTAATTTTATAGTTATGGGGTTTTCAGTGTCTTTTCCAGGGACCTATTACACTGTTGTTGTTTGTCTTTCAGCTTTCCCAGTTAGGAGTTGCCACAGTGGAACTCCGGTCTGCTAATGATTGGTAATAGATTTTCACAAACGCCGAGGTGCAGCTCAACATCCAACCTTCAAAGAAGGCATGCCCATTTATGCATGTCTTTTGAACGCCCATCCAACCACAGGGAGGACATGCTGACTCCACACAGAAGGTACTCCCCGCACTCCAGCTGAGAATCAAACAGGAGAACCTCTTGCTGTAAGGCAACAACACTACCGCTGCACCACCACGGATTGTAGCAAAATATGCTGAAGTGTTAATGTAGCTTCACCTTCAGCAGTAAAAGGCCTGTGAGTGTGAGTGAGTAAGTGGGCAGATTCAACACTACAAACAGAACACATTACCGCATGACTTAACACATTAAACTATTACTTCTAGTCTTGGAAATTGTCTAACATAGATTTAACTCTGTATTTTTTCCTTGTGAACTTTTGCAAATGCAAGTGAAATTCAGGTGTGCAAGTTCTTTAAGGCAGTGGGATATAGTAGTCAGACTTATTATGTGCTTGTTTCACTTCTTGTAGAGTGAAGCAGCTGGATGGAGAGAACACCTGGGACAAGGGGTAGTGAAGTGATTCAATGAAAATGGTTAAAAAATATCTATTAAGCTCTAATATTTCTTTTTATTGAGGATGTATATCTAATTGTAGAAATGATGTGATTTTATCTTATAATTATTTTGAGTTTAACTCCTTTTTTCCAGTAGGTGAATGGAGCAGCCATGAGGGCGGCCATGGCTCCCAGTTATGCCAATGTTTTTATGTCTGCATAGGAAAGGGAGTTTATGTTAAATAGTGACTTTTTTCTCAATACATTCATTATTATGGACATTTTATTGACAATTTATTTATTGTTTGGAGAAGTGAATTAATGGATCTACACTCGTTTTTTCAATATGTCAATTTTGCCTGTGAATACTTAAAGTTTACTTTTGAGTATGATTCACGAAAAATGTGTTTCTTAGACGTAGAAGTTTTTAAAGAAGGTAGTAAATTAAAAACAAAAATCTTTAAAAGGATGTTCAGAATAACTCTTATTTAGAGTATAGCAGTTTGCATCCTATAAAAATGAAACATAATATAGCCAAGGGACAGTTGCTAAGAGTCAGTCAACTGACTGACAATGATGATTTGTTTTTAGAAGAAGGAACAGCATTATGTTCTAAATTTCTGGCTCAAGGTTACCTGGTTGATATGGTTGAGCACATATTTGAGGAGGCTATTTGTTTAAGAGAAAATGAAAATACAAAGAGTTCCAGTAAAGAAGGGGCAAATGATTATAAACTGGGCATGTCTTTACAATACTCCTTAGATACAGAGGGTATAAAGACAATCCTCTGTAACAACTAGAAAATATTAAGTCGTTTTACAGAAGTTAAAGAAAAAAGTAGGTGAAGGACCTGTTTTTGTAACTAAGAGAGGAAAAACTTTTAAAGATATTTTTCAGTCCAAACTAAATGAAAACAAATTATCATCTAGCAGGAAAGGCATGTATAGGTGTTAGAACTACAACTATTGTGAACATTTATTAGTTGACACAAAAAAGGTAGAAATCAACCAGAAAAAATGTTTATAAACTGATATTGCAGTTGTAAATCCAGGTCTGTGGTTTATCTTTCTATTTGTTTAGAATGTTCAGCATATGATATATAAAGGACCACTAGAGAGTTAAATAAAAGGATTTACGCGCACTTGCATGCCATTGATAACAAGGATGTTAATAATGCCTGGTGCAGACATTTTGTTAATAAGGGGTGTAAAGGCTTGCCAAAATTTTTTGTTTTAGATAGTGTCTAGACTATTTAATTAGATTTGATGCATAAAAAGAATTAGATTGGAAGGAGTATTGCTGGCAAGTACCTTTAGATGCCAGCAACCTCCAGGTTTAAATTATAAAGAAAAATTTAAAGTGTTTTTAAAAAGAAAAAAATTGAGGCATTAATCTAGGCAGGATTGTCCTACTAGGAATGTGTACTTATTAGTGTGGGAGTTTTCAATCAATTAGTTAATTGTGCTTATTATTTAAGATGTATTTTTAGTTGACATCATTCAGTCTGAAAAAGTCTTTAATTAGACAAAAGTGTTTAATGGATGTTTTTTTCTTATTAAAGCTTGGAAGTTGTGTTTCTGTTGTTTCTTTATTTTAGTTTTTCAGTTACATTTCATTCTGTCCATTCTATTGCAATATTACTAGTGTACCAATTGTTTTTTAATGTAAAGTAGGCAATGAATTCTTCAAGGGCAGCAAGCACTGAATTTGTAGATGAAATACTGAAATATTAAGTTGTTTGCCAGTAACAACCTCTTCATTAGTTACACATCTCTTTAATGTAGAATTAATTGAATGAATCTTACTTCTGCAGAGATTGTGTTTATTGACTGATACTGGTGGGTTGTAATGACAGAAGTTTGAGGGGCCTTTTATGGTTAAAATGTTCTGAAATGGGCAGTTTTGTTAATGTTTTAAATATGCAAATAGCTGTTTTTTGTTTAGCAAATGGCACATTGTTTTGTAGAATCTGAAAACAGTGTTAGTAGCATAATTGCCTTTGGTGCAGAAGGCTGTGGATTCTACTCCCACACCATGTAGATGGAGTGGTGATATTGCAGTGCCCTTATGATTGTTGATAATTTGGTGCATTATTAGGGGGGATAGGGGTTCTACACTCTTGAGTATGTCCTTTGAATGAGATGCCTAGTGACTATGAATTTCTAGGTTTGTTAGTCATTTCCTATTGCAATATTACCAACTTACCAATTTTAATGTAATATAGGCAATTCATTCTTCAAGGGCAGCAGGCACTGAATTTGTAGATAAAACATTGATATGTAAAGTTGTTTGCCAGTAGCCACCTCTTCTTTAGTTACAGATTTCTTTAATGTGGAATTCTGATTTTACTTCTGCAGAGATTGTGTGCATCGAGTAATATTGGTGGATTGTAATGACAAGTCTTGAGTGGCCTTTTATGGTTGAAATTTTCTGAAATGGGTAGTTATTGGTATATACATTTTGTTTCATTGCTTATTCAAAGAATGTTTAAAACTACAAATTTAAAACACATTCTAACAAGTGGTGCTGTATTATACAAGGAATATTATTTAATACAATCGGGAAGGGGAATCAAAGAACAAATACATGCACGCATGGCCCTAAAAATGTGTGCAAGGAGCTGCTTTGAAAACAGCCCAAAGATAAACTTAATTCTCCACTGGCCAGATGCATTTTTCTATGAATGTAGGTTTTCATGCCATTTCAATGAATGTGAGTTTCAAGGGCAGAGAAGTTTACTGCTCATGCTGTTTTCATTGTGAGACTGTATTGTTTGTTTAGCAAATGGCTACCTGCATTTGTGCTATTTTAATTCAATATCTGCAATCATTGTAAAAGCAAATACGAGAACAGTATGCACGGTAACTGGTGAGACATAACCAAATAATGGAACACTGGAAGGGCTGAAGAGGACGATGCTGCTGGGGAAGTAGGGAATTACTGCAATAGGGGCTGCTCTGAGGGGGGGCAGTCTATTACCCTGCCTAGGGCCCTATTTGGGTCTATATTAGTACATAGAAGTATTACTCCTTCGAATGTACTAATATGGAACCATTTGCATCGAAAGCTGAAAATAGCAAAGCTGCAGAATATCGAATAGTTTCCTA
>NC_056746.1:752414421-752484514 GCF_019279795.1 Protopterus annectens | reverse complement strand
AATTCCAACCTTCCCCCTTTGGGAATTTTTGGTAACACCAAAACGGGAGTAGAAACCCCCCTTTGGGGGGGTTTTTCTTTAGCCGAACTGCATAGGGCATCTGTTTGAGCCCCTTGATCCTCTTGGTGAGATACTTTTGGGGTCTTTCCAGTTGCTGAAGGTGTCGGGTAAGGTACATCCCAAACGGGGCATTGTACTCAATTATGGGCCTGATAAGTGATGAGTAGAGGGGCACAATGACCTCTCTTGCTCTAGATGTGAACCCTTTCATGATAAGGTGGGCTATATAGAAGGTCTTTCTAACCACTTTGGCAACGTGATTGTCAAAGGAGAGATTGCTATCTACTTGGGTCCCCAAGTCCCTAATTACTTCTTCCATACTTAATGGATTACCACCTATGTGATAATTTGTGGGCACTTTGTTTTTTCCAAAGGGGATGACTATGCATTTTTTGGCATTTAGCTTTAGGCCATGGCTCTGGCACCAGTTATCCATCTCTGTGAGACCCTTTTGGAGGATGCTTGTGTCAGTCAGGGAGTCGATTATAGCACCCAGTTTGCAGTCATCTGCGAACTTGGTCAGCCATAGTCCACCCGTGTTAGCCTGTACCTCGGAGAAATATATACCGAGCAAGAGAGGTCCCAGGAATGAGCCTTGTGGGACACCACTTGTAACTGGTTTAGAGTCTGACATGGCACCTGCTATTCTGACCATGTGGGTTCTATCCCTGAGCCATATTGCAACCCATCGTGTGACATAGGGGTTGATATTTAAGCTGGTGAGCTTATTTATGATGCCCGAGTGGGGTATTGTGTCAAAGGCCTTTGCGAGGTCCAGGTAGGCTGTGTGGACTACCTTCCCTTCATCTATGGCTTTGGTAACTGTTTCAAAGAAGTCGACCGGGTTCAAGAGGCAAGATCTGCCCTTAACAAAGCTGAATTGGGTAGGATCCAGTGTCTGGAGGTTCCCAATGTCTTTGTTTATGATTTCCATGATGATACGTTCCATAGCTTTGCAGACCAGGCTAGTCAGGCTTATAGGGCGATAGTTTCCAGAGTCTGTTGTGGCACCACCTTTGTGGAGTGGGACCACTGTTGCTGTACACCATTCCTTGGGAACATATCCTGTAGTAAGGCTGAGATTGAACAATGACTTTATATGAGGGTTTAGTTCTTCTTGGAGCTCGTGTAAGATGCAGCCTGAGACACTGTCTGGTCCCTGTGTGGGAATGCAGGCAGCATTACATTACTGCACTAGTACAATAACATCAGGATGGAAATGCAGGCAGACTATACTACTGCACTGGTACGATAACATCAGTGTGGGAATGCAGAAAGTCTATACTACTGCACTAGTACAATAACATCAGTGAGGGAATGCAGGCAGTCTATACTACTGCACTAGTACAATAACATCAGTGTGGGAATGCAGGCAGCACTATACTACTTGCATTAGTACAATAACATCAGTGTGGGGATGTAGGCAGCACTATACTACTGCACTAGTGCAATAACATCAGTGTGGGAATGCAGGCAGCACTATACTAATGCACTAGTACAACAACATCAGTGTGGGAAGACTATACTACTGCACTGGTACAATAACATCAGGGTGGGAATGCAGGCAGCACTACACTTCTGCACTAGTACAATAACATCAGGGTGGGATTGCAGGCAGCACTACACTACTGCACTGGTACAATAACATCAGGGTAGGAATGCAGGGAAAGCACTACTGCACTAGTACAATAAAATCAGGGTGGGAAATGCAGGCAAACTACACTACTGCGCTGGTACAATAACATCAGTGTGGGAATGCAGGTAGTCTATACTACTGCACTAGTACAATAACATCAGTGTGGGAATGCAGGCAGCACTACACTGTTGCACTAGTACAGTAACATTAGGGTGGCAATGCAGGCAGTACTACACTACTGCACTAGTACAATAACATCAGGGTGGGAATGCAGGCAGCACTACACTACAGCACTGGTACAATAACATCAGTTTGGGAATACAGGCAGCACTATACCACTGCAGTAGTACATTAACATCAGTGTGTGAATACAGGCAACACTACAAAACTGCACTAGTACAATAACATCAGTGTGGGAATGCAGGTAGACTATACTACTATACTGGTACAATAACATCAGTTTGCGAATGCAGGCAGATGATACTACTACACTAGTACAACAACATCAGTGTGGGAATGCAGACAGCAATATACTACTGCACTAGTACAATAACATCAGTGTGGGAATGCAGGCAGCACTATACTACTATAGTAGTACAACAACGTCAGTGTGGGAATGCAGGCAGCACTATACTACTGCACTAGTACAATAACATCAGTGTGGGAATGCAAGCAGACAATACTACTGCACTAGTACAATAACAACGGTGTGGGAATGCAGGTTGACTATACTACTGCACTAGTACAACAACATCAGTGTGGGAATGCAGGCAGTACTATTCTATTGCACTAGTATGATAACATCAGTGTGGGAATAAAGGCAGCACTATATTACTGCACTAGTACAATAACATTAGTGTGGGAAGACTATACTACTGCACTAGTACAATAACATCAGGTTGGCAATGCAGGCAGCACTATACTACTGCACTTGTTCAATAACATCAGTGTGTGAATGCAGGCAGACTATACTACTGCACTAATACAAAACATCATTGTGGGAATACAGGCAGCACTACACTACTGCAGTAGTACAATAACATCAGTGTGGGAGTACAGGCAGCACTATACAACTGCAGTAGTACAATAACATCAGTGTGTGAATGCAGGCAGACTATACTACTGCACTAGTACAATAACATCAGTGTGGGAATACAGGCAGCACTACACTACTGCAGTAGTACAATAACATCAGTGTGGGAATGCAGGCAGCACTACACTACTGCACTAGTACAACAACATCAGTGTGGGAATACAGGCAGCACTATACCACTGCAGCAGTACAATAACATCAGTGTGGGAATGCAGGCAGCACTACACTACTGCACTAGTACAACAACATCAGTGTGGGAATGCAGGCAGCACTATACTACTGCACTAGTACAATAACATCAGTGTGGGAATGCAGGCAGCACTACACTACTACACTAGTACAGTAACACCAGTGTGGGAATACAAGCAGCACTATACCACTGCAATAGTACATCCACATCAGTGTGGAAATGCAGGCAGCACTACACTACTGCACTAGTACAATAACATCAGTGTGGGAATGCAGGCAGCACTACACTACTTCACTAGTACAACAACATCAGTGTGGGAATGCAGGCAGCACTATACTACTGCACTAGTACAATAACATCAGTTTGGGAATGCAGGCAGCACTACACTACTGCACTAGTACAATAACATCAGTTTGGGAATACAGGCAGCACTATACCACTGTAATAGTACAACAATGTTAGTGTGGTAATGCAGGCAGCACTATACTACTGCACTAGTACAATAACATCAGTGTGGGAATGCAAGCAGACTATGCTACTGCACTAGTGCAATAACAACAGTGTGGGAATGCAGGTTGTCTATACTACTGCACTAGTACAATAACAACAGAGAGGAAAAGTATAATAACATCAGTATAGGAATAAAGGCAGCACTATATTACTGCACTAGTACAATAAAATCAGTCTAGAAATAGAGGCAGTCTACACTACTGCACTAGTACAATAACATCAGGTTGGCAATGCAGACAGCACTATACTACTGCACTAGTTCAATAACATCAGTGAGGGAATAAAGGCAGCAATATACTACTGCACTAGTTCAATAACATCAGTGTGGGAATAAAGGCAGCAATATACTACTGCACTAGTACAATAACATCAGAGTGGGAATGCAGGCAGCACTATACTACTGCACTAGTACAATAACATCAGTGTGGGAATGCAGGCAGACTATACTGCTGCACTAGTACAATAACATCAGTGTGGGAATGCAGGCAGACTATACTACTGCACTAGTACAATAACAACAGTGTGGGAATGTAGGCTGTCTATACTACTGCACTAGTAAAATAACATCAGTGTGGGAATGCAGGCAGCACTATTCTATTGCACTAGTACAATAACATCAGTGTGGGAATGCAGGCAGCACTGTACTACTGCACTAGTACAATAACATCAGTTCATAGGTTCATAGGTCGATACTAGGCTATCTGCCCTATGGCATTTATAAGCCTAACCAGAGTATGTTAGGCTTTTGCCACCCTTTTAGATTAGTTGACTGTGTCTCTGTATAGTAGGTCACAGAAGGTAGCCCTTTTAAGGTTTGTTTACTGTGCCTCTGTCAAGCAGAGACACTGAAGAGATCCCAGGGGTAAACGTACGATCTCCCATCCATTCATCAAGATTTCTCTTGAAGAGGGTCAGTGAGGGGCTCTGTCTGACATGGATTGGGATTTTGTTCCAGAGTGAGGGGAGCATCTTGGATATGAATTTGTCCCTCCAGCATGTCCTATTTATTTCTGTGCTGAGGTACAGGTCCCTGGAGCATGTAGCTCTAAGGGATTTAGATTTCCTGAGGTGAAGCATGTCCATTAATTCTGGGTTGGACATGGCTTTATACGTCAGATACAGACCACCTCTGAGTAGGCGTACGCAACTGAGTAGAGCTGGAGTTTCTTTAGCCGAACTGCATAGGGCATCTGTTTGAGCCCCTTGATCCTCTTGGTGAGATACTTTTGGGGTCTTTCCAGTTGCTGAAGGTGTCAGATAAGGTACATCCCAAAAGGGGCATTGTACTCAATTATGGGCCTGAGAAGTGATGAGTAAAGGAGCACAATGACCTCTCCTGATCTAGATGTAAACCCTTTCATGATAAGGTGGGCTATATAGAATGTCTTTCTAACCACCTTTTTTCAACTTGATTGTCAAAGGAGAGATTGCTATCTACTTGGGTCCCCAAGTCCGTAATTACTTCTTCCGTACTTAATCGATTACCACCTATGTGATAATTTGTGGGCACTTTGTTTTTTCCAAAGGGGATGACTATGCATTTTTTGGCATTTAGCTTTAGGCCATGGCTCTAGCACCAGTTATCCATCTCTGTGAGACCCTTTTGGAGGATGCTTGTGTCAGTCTGGGAGTCAATTATAGCACCCAGTTTGCAGTCATCTGCGAACTTGGTCAGCCATAGTCCACCCGTGTTAGCCTGTACCTCGGAGAAATATATACCGAACAAGAGAGGTCCCAGGACTGAGCCTTGCGGGACACCACTTGTAACTGGTTTAGAGTCTAACATGGCACCTGCTATTCTGACCATGTGGGTTCTATCCCTGAGCCATATTGCAACCCATCGTGTGACATAGGGGTTGATATTTAAGCTGGTGAGCTTATTTATGATGCCCGAGTGGGGTATTGTGTCAAAGGCCTTTGCGAGGTCCAGGTAGGCTGTGTGGACTACCTTCCCTTCATCTATGGCTTTGGTAACTGTTTCAAAGAAGTCGACCAGGTTCAAGAGGCAAGATCTGCCCTTAACAAAGCTGAATTGGGTAGGATCCAGTGTCTGGAGGTTCCCAATGTCTTTGTTTATGATTTCCACGATGATACGTTCCATAGCTTTGCAGACCAGGCTAGTCAGACTTATAGGGCGTTAGTTTCCAGGGTCTGTTGTGGCACCACCTTTGTGGAGTGGGACCACTGTTGCTGTATGCCATTCCTTGGAAACATATCCTGTAGTAAGTCTGAGACTGAACAGAGACTTTATATGAGGGTTTAGTTCTTCTTGGAGCTTGTGTAAGATGCAGCCTGGGACACTGTCTGGTCCCTGTGTGGGAGTGCAAGCAGCACTACACTACTGCACTGGTACAATAACATCAGGGTGGAAATGCAGGCAAACTACACTACTGCACTAGTACAATAACTTCAGTGTGGGAATGCAGAAAGTCTATACAATTGCACTAGTACAATAACATCAGTGAGGGAATGCAGGCAGTCTATACTACTGCACTAGTACAATAACATCAGTGTGGGAATGCAGGCAGCACTATACTACTGCATTAGTACAACATCAGTGAGGGAATGCAGATAGCACTATACTAATGCACTAGTACAACAACATCAGTGTGGGAAGACTATACTACTGCACTGGTACAATACCATCAGGGTGGGAATGCAGGCAGCACTACATTTCTGCACTAGTACAATAACATCAGGGTGGGATTGCAGGCAGCACTACACTATTGCACTGGTGCAATTACATCAGGGTAGGAATGCAGGGAAAGCACTACTGCACTGTTACAATAAAATCAGGGAGGGAATGCAGGCAGACTACACTACTGCACTGGTACAATAACATCAGTGTGGGAATGCAGGCAGTCTGTACTACTGCACTGTACAATAACATCAGTGTGAGAATGCAGGTAATCTGTACTACTGCACTTGTACAATAACATCAGTGTGGGAATGCAGGCAGCACTGCACTGTTGCTCTAGTACAGTAACATTAGGGTGGCAATGCAGGCAGTACTACACTACTGCACTAGTACAATAACATCAGGGTAGGAATGCAGGCAGCACTACACTACTGCACTGGTACAAGAACATCAGGGTGGGAATGCAGGCAGCACTATACTACTGCATTAGTACAATAACATCAGTGTGGGCATGCAGGCAGCACTACACTACTGCACTGGTACAATAACATCAGTTTGGGAATACAGGCAGCACTATACCACCGCAGTAGTACAATAACATCAGTGTGTGAATACAGGCAACACTACACTACTGCACTAGTACAATAACATCAGTATTGGAATGCAGGCAGCACTATACTACTACACTAGTACAACAACACCAGTGTGAGAATGCCGGCAGCACTATAGTATTGCACTAGTACAATAACATCAGTGTGGGAATGCAGGCAGCACTACACTACTGCACTAGTACAATAACATCAGTGTGGAAATACAGGCAGCACTATACCACTGCAGTAGTACAATAATATCAGTGTGGGAATTCAGGCAGCAATACACTACTGCTGCGGTACAATAACATCAGTGTGGGAATGCAGGTAGACTATACTACTACACTGGTACAATAACATCAGTTTGCGAATGCAGGCAGACGATACTACTACACTAGTACAACAACATCAGTGTGGGAATACAGGCAGCAATATACTACTGCACTAGTACAATAACATCAGTGTTGGACTGCAGGCAGCACTATACTACTACACTAGTACAACAACACCAGCGTGAGAATGCAGGCAGCACTATAGTACTGCACTAGTACAATAACATCAGTGTGGGAATGCAGGCAGCACTACACTACTGCACTAGTACAATAACATCAGTGTGGAAATACAGGCAGCACTATACCACTGCAGTAGTACAATAACATCAGTGTGGGAATTCAGGCAGCAATGCACTACTGCTCCGGTACAATAACATCAGTGTGGGAATGCAGGCAGACGATACTACTACACTAGTACAACAACATCAGTGTGGGAATGCAGGTTGAATATACTACTGCACTAGTACAACAACATCAGTGTGGGAATGCAGGCAGTACTATTCTATTGCACTAGTATGATAACATCAGTGTGGGAATAAAGGCAGCACTATATTACTGCACTAGTACAATAACATCAGTGTGTGAAGACTATACTACTGCAATAGTGCAATAAAATCAGTGTAGAAATAGAGGCACTCTACACTGCTGCACTATTACAATAACATCAGGTTGGCAATGCAGGCAGCACTATACTACTGCACTTGTTCAATAACATCAGTGTGTGAATGCAGGCAGACTATACTTCTGCACTAATACAAAAACATCATTGTGGGAATACAGGCAGCACTACACTACTGCAGTAGTACAATAACATCAGTGTGGGAATACAGGCAGCACTATACCACTGCAGTAGTACAATAACATCAGTGTGTGAATGCAGGCAGACTATACTACTGCACTAGTACAATAACATCAGTGTGGTAATGCAGACAGCACTATACTACCACACTAGTACAATAACATCAGTGTGGGAATACAGGCAGCACTATACCACTGCAATAGTACAACCACATCAATGTGGGAATACAGGCAGCACTACACTACTGCAGTAGTACAATAACATCAGTTTGGGTATACAGGCAGCACTATACCACTGTAATAGTACACCAGCATCAGTGTGGGAAGGCAGGCAGCATTATACTACTGCACTAGTACAATGACATCAGTGTGGGAATGCAAGCAGACTATAATACTGCACTAGTACAATAACAACAGTGTGGGAATGCAGGTTGTCTATACTACTGCACTAGGACAATAACATCAGTGTGGGAATGCAGGCAGTACTATTTTATTGCACTAGTATAATAACATCAGTGTGGGAATAAAGGCAGCACTACATTACTGCACTAGTACAATAACATCAGTGTGGGAAGTCTATACTACTGCAATACTTCAATAAAATCAGTGTAGAAATGGAGGCAGTCTACACTACTGCACTATTACAATAACATCAGGTTGGCAATGCAGGCAGCACTATACTATTGCACTAGTTCAATAACATCAGTGTGGGAATAAAGGCAGCAATATACTACTGCACTAGTAAGATAACATCAGTTTTGGAATAAAGGCAGCAATATACTACTGCACTAGTACAATAACATCTGAGTGGGAATGCAGGCAACACTATACGACTGCACTAGTACAATAACATCAGTGTGGGAATCCAGGCAGACTATATTACTACACTAGTACAATAACAACAGTGTGGGAATGTAGGCTGTCTATACTACTGCACTAGTAAAATAACATCAGTGTGGGAATGCAGGCAGCACTATTCTATTGCACTAGTACAATAACATCAGTGTGGGAATGCAGGCAGCACTATACTACTGCACTAGTACAATAACATCAGTGTTGGGAATGCAGGCAGACTATACTACTGCATTAGTACAACAACATCAGTGTGTGAATGCAGGCAGCACTATACTAATGCATTAGTACAACACCATCAGTGTGGGAAGACTATACTACTGCACTAGTACAATAAAATCAGTGTGGGAATAGAGGCAGACTATACTACTGCAATAGTGCAATAACATCAGGGTGGGAATGCAGGCAAAACTATACTACTGCACTAGTACAATAACATCAGTGTGGAAAGACTATACTATACTACTGCACTAGTACCAGGGTGGGAATGCAGGCAGCACTACACTACTGCACTAGTACAATAACATCAGGGTGGCAATGCAGGCAGCACTACACAACTGCACTAGTACAATAACATCAGGGTGGGAATGCAGGCAGCACTACATTACTGCACTAGTACAATAACATCAGTGTGGGAATGCAGGTAGACTATATTCTGCAGTAGTACAATAACATCATTGTGGGAATGCAGACAGCACTGTACTACTGCACTAGTACAATAACATCAGTGCGGGAGTGCAAGCAGCACTACACTACTGCACTAGTACAATAACATCAGGGTGGAAATGCAGGCAGACTATACTACTGCACTGGTACAATAACATCAGTGTGGGAATGCAGAAAGTCTATACTACTGCACTAGTACAATAACATCAGTGAGGGAATGCAGGCAGTCTATACTACTGCACTAGTACAATAACATCAGTGTGGGAATGCAGGCAGCACTATACTACTGCATTAGTACAACAACATCAGTGTGGGAATGTAGGCAGCACTATACTACTGCACTAGTGCAATAACATCAGGGTGGGAATGCAGACAAAACTGTATCACTGCACAAGTACAATAACATCAGTGTGGGAAGACTATACTACTGCACTAGTACAATAACATCAGGGTGGGAATGCAGGCAGCACTACACTACACTAGTACAATAACATCAGGGTGGGAATGCAGGCAGACTACACTACTGCACTGGTACAATAATATCAGTGTGGGAATGCAGGCAGTCTGTACTACTGCACTGGTACAATAACGTCAGCATGGGAATTCAGGCAGTCTATACTACTGCACTAGTACAATAACATCAGTGTGGGAATGCAGGCAGCACTGCACTGTTGCACTAGTACAATAACATCATGGTGGCAATGCAGGCAGCACTATACTACTGCATTACTACAATAACATCAGTGTGGGCATGCAGGCAGCACTACACTACTGCACTGGTACAATAACATCAGTGTGGGAATGCAGGCAGACTACACAACTGCACTGGTACAATAGCATCAGGGTGGGAATGCAGGCAGTCTCTACTACTGCACTGGTACAATAACATCAGTGTGGGAATACAGGCAGTCTATACTACTGCACTAGTAAAACAACATCAGTGTGGGAATGCAGGCAGTACTATACTACTGCACTAGTACAACAGCATCAGTGTGGGAATGCAGGCAGCACTATACTACTGCACTAGTACAGCAGCATCAGTGTGATAATGCAGGCAGCACTATACTACTGCACTAGTACAATAACATCAGTGTGGGAATGCAGGCAGCACTATACTACTGCACTAGCAATAAACTTATTCTTAATCCAAAAAAAAAGAAAAAGAAACTAATTCTCTTTAGCCCTGGTAGATCACCTCCTCTAAACAATGAATTTACCATAAACCCCACTGACAATACTCTGATCACCCCAACCACACACACAAAACTGCTAGGCATTGAAATATACAATAACCTAAAATTGACATACACATAACACAATCAAAAAGGTAAACAAAAGCTTGGTTTCCTTCATAGGAACAAACACTTCATCACTAAACATATCAAAGCCACTATAGCAAGAACTCACCTCTTATCCATTCTCCTTTATGCCTCACCCATCATGACTAATCTCCACTGCACAGAACTAAAGAAAATGAAATCTTGTTACAAGATAGACAAGTTTGCAATTGATGCCTCCTGTAGATGCCTCCATTGTCTATCCCTCAAGCAACTCAACTGGCTGGAGTTGCCTCACTTACTCCTACTTAATCAGCTCTCAATAGCACACAAACTCTACTACCTTCATGACAAAACCCCAGCACTTTTGCAACTAATTCAGCCCTACGTCACTACTAGAGCCTTAAGATCTGCTAACCAAAACCTCATAAATGTCATCAAACATACAAATGATGCTGGGAAACCTCTCTGTGCATGCACTATTGTCAGAACCTGTAATTTACCCCAAGCCAAATTATCTCTACCACCTCTCACACATTTTAAAAAACTCCTGAAAACTCATTATGAAAATAGCTGGCTTTGTTCATGCTATACCCCTGGCTAACCCACCCCACTGCACTGTTTTCAAGGATTCCATCAGAGATCACCTGTATCCCCTGGTATACTTGTTAATCCAATTATATGTACATTCTAATTCAATGACATATACTGTATTAAACAAATGCCCATATTGGGAAAATAAAAATGAAAAAAATGTATGTGATTGTATGTGTTATATACAACAAGAACTTGTTAATAATTACTGTAAATATGATCATAGGTATTTCTTCATGGAGATCATATGCATATAGGCTGCTTATATGTTCTCTCATATATGTAATGTGATATTGGAACTTTTCTCCCCGGGCCTCCACTGAAAATGGATATGTATCCAGTTGGACTTTAACAAATGTAAAATAAATAAAAAATAAACTAGTATATTAACATCATTGTGGGAATGCAGGCAGCACTACACTACTGCACAAGTACAATAACATCAGTGTGGGAATGCAGGCAGCACTATACTACAGCACTAGTACAACAACAGTGTGGGAATGCAGGCAGCACTATACTACTGCACTAGTACAATAACATCAGTGTGGGAATGCAGGCAGCACTATACTACAGCACTAGTACAACAACAGTGTGGGAATGCAGGCAGCACTATACTACTGCACTAGTACAACAGTGTGGGAATGCAGGCAGCACTATACTACTGCATTACTACAATAACATCAGTGTGCAGTCTCTACTACTGCACTGGTACAATAAACATCAGTGTGGGAATGCAGGCAGCACTATACTACTGCACTAGTACAGCAGCATCAGTGTGGGAATGCAGGCAGCACTATACTACTGCACTAGTACAATAACATCAGTGTGGGAATGCAGGCAGCACTATACTACTGCACTAGTACAATAACATCAGTGTGGGAATGCAGACAGCACTATACCACAGCACTAGCACAACAACAGTGTGGGAATGCAGGCAGCACTATACTACTGCACTAGTACAACTACAGTGTGGGAATGCAGGCAGCACTATACTACTGCACTAGTACAATAACATCAGTGTGGGAATGCAGGCAGCACTATACTACTGCACTAGCAATAAACTTATTCTTAATCCAAAAAAAAAGAAAAAGAAACTAATGCTCTTTAGCCCTGGTAGATCACCTCCTCTAAACAATGAATTTACCATAAACCCCACTGACAATACTCTGATCACCCCAACCACACACACAAAACTGCTAGGCATTGAAATATACAATAACCTAAAATTCGACATACACATAACACAATCAAAAAGGTAAACAAAAAGCTTGGTTTCCTTCATAGGAACAAACACTTCATCACTAAACATATCAAAGCCACTATAGCAAGAACTCACCTCTTATCCATTCTCCTTTATGCCTCACCCATCATGACTAATCTCCACTGCACAGAACTAAAGAAAATGAAATCTTGTTACAAGATAGACAAGTTTGCAATTGATGCCTCCTGTAGATGCCTCCATTGTCTATCCCTCAAGCAACTCAACTGGCTGGAGTTGCCTCACTTACTCCTACTTAATCAGCTCTCAATAGCACACAAACTCTACTACCTTCATGACAAAACCCCAGCACTTTTGCAACTAATTCAGCCCTACGTCACTACTAGAGCCTTAAGATCTGCTAACCAAAACCTCATAAATGTCATCAAACATACAAATGATGCTGGGAAACCTCTCTGTGCATGCACTATTGTCAGAACCTGTAATTTACCCCCAAGCCAAATTATCTCTACCACCTCTCACACATTTTAAAAAACTCCTGAAAACTCATTATGAAAATAGCTGGCTTTGTTCATGCTATACCCCTGGCTAACCCACCCCACTGCACTGTTTTCAAGGATTCCATCAGAGATCACCTGTATCCCCTGGTATACTTGTTAATCCAATTATATGTACATTCTAATTCAATGACATATACTGTATTAAACAAATGCCCATATTGGGAAAATAAAAATGAAAAAAATGTATGTGATTGTATGTGTTATATACAACAAGAACTTGTTAATAATTACTGTAAATATGATCATAGGTATTTCTTCATGGAGATCATATGCATATAGGCTGCTTATATGTTCTCTCATATATGTAATGTGATATTGGAACTTTTCTCCCCGGGCCTCCACTGAAAATGGATATGTATCCAGTCGGACTTTCCCGGTTAACAAATGTAAAATAAATAAAAAATAAACTAGTATATTAACATCATTGTGGGAATGCAGGCAGCACTACACTACTGCACAAGTACAATAACATCAGTGTGGGAATGCAGGCAGCACTATACTACAGCACTAGTACAACAACAGTGTGGGAATGCAGGCAGCACTATACTACTGCACTAGTACAATAACATCAGTGTGGGAATGCAGGCAGCACTATACTACTGCACTAGTACAATAACATCAGTGTGGGAATGCAGGCAGCACTATACTACTGCACTAGTACAATAACATCAGTGTGGGAATGCAGGCAGCACTATACTACTGCACTAGTACAATAACATCAGTGTGGGAATGCAGGCAGCACTATACTACTGCACTAGTGCAATAACATCAGTGTGGGAATGCAGGCAGCACTATACTACTGCACTTGTACAATAACATCAGTGTGGGAATGCAGGCAGCACTATACTACTGCACTAGTACAATAACATCAGTGTGGGAATGCAGGCAGCACTATAGTACTGCACTAGTACAATAACATCAGTGTGGGAATGCAGGCAGCACTATACTACTGCACTAGCAATAAACTTATTCTTAATCCAAAAAAAAAGAAAAAGAAACTAATGCTCTTTAGCCCTGGTAGATCACCTCCTCTAAACAATGAATTTACCATAAACCCCACTGATAATACTCTCATCACCCCAACCACACACACAAAACTGCTAGGCATTGAAATATACAATAACCTAAAATTCGACATACACATAACACAATCAAGAAGGTAAACAAAAAGCTTGGTTTCCTTCATAGGAACAAACACTTCATCACTAAACATATCAAAGCCACTATAGCAAGAACTCACCTCTTATCCATTCTCCTTTATGCCTCACCCATCATGACTAATCTCCACTGCACAGAACTAAAGAAAATGAAATCTTGTTACAAGATAGACAAGTTTGCAATTGACGCCTCCTGTAGATGCCTCCACTGTCTATCCCTCAAGCAACTCAACTGGCTGGAGTTGCCTCACTTACTCCTACTTAATCAGCTCTCAATAGCTCACAAACTCTACTACCTTCATGACAAAACCCCAGCACTTTTGCAACTAATTCAGCCCTATGTCACCACTAGAGCCTTAAGATCTGCTAACCAAAACCTCATAAATGTCATCAAACATAAAAATGATGCTGGGAAACCTCTCTTTGCATGCACTATTGCCAGAACCTGTAATTTACTCCCAAGCCAAATTATCTCTACCACCTCTCACACATTTTAAAAAACTCCTGAAAACTCATTATGAAAATAGCTTGCTTTGTTCATGCTATACCCCTGGCTAACCCACCCCACTGCACTGTTTGCAAGGATTCCATCAGAGATCACCTGTATCCCCTGGTATACTTGTTAATCCAATTATATGTACATTCTAATTCAATGACATATGCTGTATTAAACAAATGCCCATATTGGGAAAATAAAAATGAAAAAAAAATGTATGTGATTGTATGTGTTATATACAACAAGAACTTGTTAATAATTACTGTAAATATGATCATAGGTATTTCTTCATGGAGATCATATGCGTATAGGCTGCTTATATGTTCTCTCATATATGTAATGTGATGTTAGAACTTTTCTCCCTGGGCCTCCGCTGAAAATGGATATGTATCCAGTCGGACTTTCCCGGTTAACAAATGTAAAATAAATAAAAAATAAACTAGTACATTAACATCATTGTGGGAATGCAGGCAGCACTACACTACTGCACAAGTACAATAGCATCAGTGTGGGAATGCAGGTAGACTATGCTAGTGCATTAGTACAATAACACCAGTTTGGGAATGCAGGCAGCACTACACTACTGCAGTAGTACAATAACATAAGTGTGGGAATGCAGGTAGACTATGTTAGTGCATTAGTACAATAACATCATTATGGGAATGCAGGCAGCACTACACTACTGCACAAGTACAATAGCATCAGTGTGGGAATGCAGGCAGCACTACACTACTGCACAAGTACAATAGCATCAGTGTGGGAATGCAGGTAGACTATGCTAGTGCATTAATACAATAACATCAGTTTGGGAATGCAGGCAGCACTACACTACTGCAGTAGTACAATAACATCAGTGTGGGAATGCAGGTAGACTATGCTAGTGCATTAGTACAATAACATCATTGTGGGAATGCAAGCAGCACTACACTACTGTACAAGTACAATAGCATCAGTGTGGGAATGCAGGCAGCACTACACTACTGCACTAGTACAATAACATCAGTGTGGGAATGCAGGCAGCACTATGCTGCTGCATTAGTACAATAACATCAGTGTGGGAATGCAGGCAGCACTATACTACTTCACTAGTACAACAACATCAGTGTGGGAATGCAGGCAGCACTATACTACTTCACTAGTACAACAACATCAGTGTGGGAATGCAGGCAGCACTATACTACTGCACTAGTACAACAACATCAGTGTGGGAATGCAGGCAGCACTACACTACTTCACTAGTACAACAACATCAGTGTGGGAATGCAGGCAGCACTACACTACTTCACTAGTACAACAACATCAGTGTGGGAATGCAGGCAGCACTACACTACTTCACTAGTACAACAACATCAGTGTGGGAATGCAGGCAGCACTATACTACTTCACTAGTACAACATCAGTGTGGGAATGCAGGCAGCACTACACTACTTCACTAGTACAACAACATCAGTGTGGGAATGCAGGCAACACTACACTACTTCACTAGTACAACAACATCAGTGTGGGAATGCAGGCAGCACTACACTACTGCATTAGTACAATAACATCAGTGTGGGAATGCAGGCAGCACTAGACTACTGCATTAGCAAAATAACATAACCTTTTATTGTTTCAGTACTCAGAAACCCCCAAGTTAAAAGCAGCATTTTTAAATAAGTGTGCTACTTTTAGAAATACAAGTCAGTATCTCTAAGCAGCATGAACAACAAGATGATTCTGTAAGGCAAAGCTGTTGTAAGACAGGGTAAGATAGGTGCTTAACAAAAAGAAGTCTATAAAGAATGATTAAGACAGATGTACCTCTCCATGTCTTGTCATTGTCTTAGTTGCAGACAGGCTTGTGACACTGTATTACTAAGTTATTCTGCATTGTTAATGGACACTGACTCTTCCAGGGACATGAGATCATGCTGTACATCTTAATGCAGCAATACAGGGAGAACACAGAACAGTACCTCACACAAGCATTCACATGCACATATGCATGACTGTGATAATGACTGCATTAGAAGCTGAGGCAGTATGAATCTTGCAATAACACATTTCTATTTTTGTGGAAACTGAATACTTATAGGTCATATTTTATATATAAATAAAAAAAAAAAAAAAATATATATATATATATATATATATATATATATATATATATATATAGTGTATTTTTCTTTTATCAGAATGTCCTTCTGGCAGATAAAATGAAATAGGCATACTACTGTTATTATGCACACTGAACTAAACTATACAGTAAGTGCAATCTATATATTGTAACTAGAAAACTAAAAAACTGCTCCAAACCAAGACCAAAAGACACGGACACCAAAGGTGTCAAATAAATAAATAAAAATAATAGCATGACAGGATTTGAAATATAACTTGTACAGTGATTGAGCAATAACATGACACATGATAATAGCATGACACACGATAATAGAATGTCATCCAAGAAGTATAATTGGCAATAGCATAACACACAATACTGAGTATTTGTTAGAAAATCATGATGACAACTGAGAAAAATAACTAAGTCCTTCAAATAGGTAAGAATATCATATAAACGCAAATAGTCTGTATAACATACGGAGATTGATTATAGCATGACACAATAATATTAGTTAGGTAATGATGACTGTTGATAAAAAAATGAATGTAATCTAAGGAATGAATGCAAGCATACCACACTATGAATGAGGGGAAGGTGGTCCACACAGCCTACCTGGACCTCGCAAAAGCCTTCGATACAATACCCCACTCGGGCATTATAGATAAGCTCACCAGCTTAAATATAAACCCCTATGTCACTAGATGGGTTGCAAACTGGCTCAAGGACAGAACCCACATGGTTAGAATTGCTGGAGCCATTTCAGACTCCAAACCAGTTACAAGTGGTGTCCCACAAGGCTCAGTCCTGGGACCTCTCTTGTTCGGTATATAGTTCTCGGAGGTACAGGCCAACATGGAAGGACTGTGGCTGACCAAGTTCACAGATGACTGCAAACTGGGCTCCATAATCGACTCTCCAGCTGACACAAGCATCCTACAAAAGGGCCTCATAGAAACAGACAACTGGTGCCAGAGCCATGGCCTCAAGCTAAACGCCAAAAAGTGTATAGTCATCCCCTTCGGCAAAAACAAAGTGCCCACAAATTACCACATAGATGGTAATCCATTAAGTACGGAAGAAGTAATTAGGGACCTGGGGACCCAAGTTGATAACAATCTCTCATTCGACAATCACGTGGCCAAAGTGGTTAGAAAATCATTTTATATAGCCCACCTAATCATGATGAGATTCACATCCAGATCAGGGGAGGTCATCGTGCCTCTTTACTCATCCCTCATCAGGCCCATAATTGAGTACAATGCCCCTTTTGGGATGTACCTTACCAGACGCCTGCAGCAACTGGAAAGACCCCAAAAGTACCTCACCAAGAGGATCAAAGGGCTCAAACAGATGCCATATGCTGCCCGGTTAAAGAAACTCCAGCTCTACTCAGTGGCATACTGCCTGCTCAGAGGCGATCTGTGCCTGACGTATAAAGCCATGTCCAACCCGGAATTAATGGACATGCTGCACCTCAGAAAATCCAAATCCCATCGAGCTACGTGCTCGGGAGACTTGAACCTCAGCACTGAAATAAATAGGACATGCTGGAGGGACAGATTCGTAACCCAGAGGCTCCCTTCACTCTGGAATAAAATCCCAGTCCAGGTTAGGCAGAGTCCCTCATTGACTCTCTTCAAGAGGAATCTTGATGAGTGGATGGGAGATCGTAGGTTTACCCCGGGTATCACTTCTGTGTCACTGTGTCACAGAGGCACAGTATACTAACCTCGAAAAAGGGCATAGCAAAATTCATTTAAAATGGGTGGTGAAAGCAAAACACACTCTGGCTAGGCTTGTAAATGCCCTAGGGCAGATAGCCTAGTATGAACCTATGAACCTATGAAGGCATTCTGAATGCAAATGTAAACCACATTAGAAATGTTGTTTAAAACTGATATTCACAAGCGATCAAACATTCAGTAAGCTAAGTAAGACATACATTAGCTTTTGGTGAGGTAAATGGAGAAAGCAACAACAAAACTGAACTATGGGCAAACTAACATGCTTTCTTGTTTACATTTTGAAACTACCTCTTCGAGGTCCCAATGGCCAGAGCAGATATCATGTATATGGTCACAAAATGTATACAATGTGGTTTACAGACTTGCATTTCAAACAACTTCAAAAATATTTTACATTATGATTTGAAAAATAATACTTCTAGAAATGAAATCATTCTCACTTTTCAGAGAGAAATCCAAAACAGGTATCCAATGAAGAGCTCTGCAGCTTCAGTTTTATGGTTGCCATTTTCATGTAGGTTACTATATAGTAACTATATAATATTTGGGATATTTGTCCTAGTCCCCTTCAATAAAGGGTCTATATTAGAAAGTCGACAGGGCCAAACAGCGAACGCCCTTACGTCGACACATATTAAACGAAATGTCAATATCTCGAACAGCCAGAACAGTGATTTTTTTCCCCAGGGAAAAAAATCACTGGGACAACAAAAAACAAACAAACTGACAGACAAAATAAAGTGAGGGGCTGTGCCCACCCACACCACCCCTACTTAAATATACCAATGCTGAAATTGCACTACAGTGGAGGAAATGGCAAATTCCTGACAATGGCCCAGCAATTTTTTTCTGTGGGAAAAAAATTGCTGTTGTAGCCATTCGAGATTTAGGCATTTCAAATATGTGTCGACGTAAGGGCATTCGCTGTTCTACCCTGTCAACATGCTAATATAGACCCTTCAATAAACACATCACACTGAATGACATCTGACGACTTTTGTTAAACTTCCATAAACATGATTGTTAACCAATATTTATTAATTCCACTAACACATGATAGGTGAGGATAACATCCATGTAACATTAAAATAGGACAGCGTGACCCCCGCTCATCCTCACTAATAAGAAGTGTCCATACCTCTACTCGCTTACACATGAAAAGTCTACTGCCACTCACTTCAGTTACCATTTATTGAATTACACGTCCAATCAAATACGCAGCTTACCTCCGCTTGCTTATTTACTTATCAAGCAGCATCCAATTGCTCACTTTCCTTTCCCAACTCATTGAAATGAGCATCCAACACCACAGGGGGAACAGATGAGGGCAAGCCTGCCCCTCTTCTCCACCCACCAGCCTGACCAGGCTGTTCCCCCTCTCTCTGACCAAACTTCCAACAACCTAACCACCATTAAAGATATTAAGCCAAACGTCATTCTGTATACCCCATCCTGCCTAACCAAACTGTATCCATGCCATCACCTGTCAAATTGCTATCACATAAATAACAAAATTAGCAAGTTGCCTAAACAGCTGCAAGCAAACCACTGATCCCTCTCCAATGCTAAAGTAAAAAACCATAACCTCAAAACTTAGCATACCCACTGTTGTTGTTTGTCTTTCGGCTTTTTCCCGGTAAGGGGTCGCCACAGCGGAGCTCCAGTCCGCTAATGATTGGCAGTAGATTTTTACGAAATGCTGAGGTGCCAGCTTGGTGTCCAACCTTCAATGAAAGCATGCCCATTTATGGACGCATGTCTTTTGAACACTACCCAACCACGGGGAGGACATGCAGACTCCACACAGAAGGCACTCCCAAGCCAAGCCGAGAATCGAATGGGAGAACCTTTTGAAATACTCAGTTACCCAACTACCATACCAATAAAAGCTTCATAATGATTCTTGGGTCATCACCAGCCAAGTAGACAACCAAATGCTAAGCCCACTGTCACTTGAAACATGCAGAAGCAATTGTATACCATCATGTCCAATCACAGCCCCATTTTACTGCCTAATGAATATAATATCCACATAAGATCTCTTTCCAAAAATCCATTTAATAGTAATGTTGCCATCACACCAATTACCCATTATAAGCAATAAGACATTTAAACCACCATCATGGCCTTTTAGCAGTATGACCCCAAATGCACAACAAACAGTAAACCCAAGCCAGGCAAAACTACCAAAGATCAATGTACCACCAAAACCTGAAAATGCCCAATGGTACCAGGTCAAACAAGGTCAGTGACATGCCATTATGCCTAACCGCCACGTCTTGATCACCCAGTGGAATTACTAATTACCAAACTGCAAACTGCCATTTCCTTTTTTAATGGAGCAATTGTCTAATATTCCCCCATCAGCAACCCCAAAAGCCCTTTCGCATGAACACCAAAAACCACCACTTGACTAGACTAACAGTTAAACCCAATGATCCCTTTCCAATACTACAATAATAATCATATCTTTGCATGCCTTCTATATATTAAGTTCTCACTCATTCCAGCTACCAATATTAACCTCGTAATGAGCCCCTGGACATTACCTGCCCTAGGCAAGGCCAACACATAAACCCACTCTTGTGAAACTACTCAAGGCAATTGCCTACCATTATCCTTACAGCAGCCATACCTAATAAAGTCCAAAAGCAATCCTGCTGTCCCTCCGCCTATCTAGAACAAACATAGCATGTAATGAACATCCTATCCCCTGTTAATCCTCAAACACTTCTGGAATACTACATACAGCATAACATAAATCCCACAGAAACTGAAACCCCTTGAACTCCAAAACTATTGTGACTATACCCCACCTACTCCATACCCCCACCAGCACTGACATGCCTCAATGAACAGTAAATACAAATTACCTGAAACCTCATTGTGCACCACTCCAACAACTGGAACCTCCACCCCAGCAGAATCCATTACCTTATAGATCCACTTCCTTCAAGCCAATAGCTGTGGCCCTGTTAGTGTTTCCACAGGTATGACCTCATTGCTGATCACCTTAGTGAGTGAGACATCCGCTACAAAACCTGCTTCCTCTGGGACTATGCTAGGGAACGCCACAGCAACCATAATGCCCATCACCACACCACCATCTGAGAACTCACTGTGCAGCACTCCAGTGGCAGGAACATCTGCCCCATTCAAATCCATCACATTTCAAATGCACTTCATTCAAGCCGCTGACTGCTGCCTACTCTGCACTTCCCCATCTGAGACCTCATTGTGCACCACTCCAGTGGAATGAGCACTCTGTGTGTTCCCATCTGTAACCTCATGGTGCACCACACCTGTGGCCAGAAAAAAATCCATCACAGCTGCATCCATCACTTTATGTGCATTTCCTTTGGGTCTCCAGCTGATGCCCACTTTGCACTCCCCATCTGCAAACGAAAAGACAACTGTAAGCCCTTTGCATTCACAACCAAAACTTCATAACTGTAAGCATTGCCAAGGGTCCACCTTGCTCAAATGCATAGCCTCTATCCTGCCCCACATCCCTTGTTTTTCAAAACCCAGAACCACCTTATCCCCCCCCCCGAGCAAAACCATTCATCACCAGTAACAGAACGTAATGCAGCAAACAGCTTTATGACCCAGAGAGCAGTAATTGCAGAGATGGGAATACCTGGATTACCTCGTGACTTCCGCTCAAATTTCCCAAAATGCACTACATGGGTCAAGTTAGCAATGCACAAAACAGTCTTAGGAGCCTTTCTGAAAAAAAGTATTACACAACCCTGTACACTCACTTACCCAACTTAACATACTAAACAAAAGTACCGATTCCTTTAGTAGGAAGTGAAACCTTGGCTGCTTTACTATACAAAGGCTCTAACCACAACATGTACCCAGTAATAAAGTCACAGTGCTTATAACAGGTAAAACACCTCTTGAAGATGCACCCCATCAGTCCCAAAGTTCACCAATTCAGCCCTTTCATCCCTACAAGCTCTGTGACCACCCCCCAATTAAAGCTGGTAATCAACCCTTTACCTTGTGTCTATGTGTCAACACAATATACTTATGCCCATCCTCTACCACCAGCAGTAAGTCAGCTATCCAGTCTGCGGTCACAGGTCATCTTGATGTAACACTTAGCACATTCCACCCACCACCCAATGACCTTCAGCGCCGATGCTTTCAACCCACACTACTCAATCTCTTAGATCAAGAGATCTGAAAAGCTATAAATAATGGGAGGACCATGCCCCTAAACTAGACACTTAAGCGTTGCTCCTACAAACTTAGAGAACTGAGAATAACAGATCCTGTATTACTATGAATTGTCTGAAGGGTATAAGCCTGAATCTGAAATGGAAGACATTATTTTCCGACTTCATGATGATTTGCCGGACAACCCCAGTTTTATGAGAAACAAACCAAATCATAGAGCCAAAATCGGGACATACTGCCAAACATTGTGCCATTGTGGGGTAAGCCTCAACCTATTATTTAACTCATTACATCCAAGTGACGTCTCCAGGTGCATCTGCAGTTAACTCCTACTGATGCCTCTTGGCATCAAATATTGCTTTTTCATATTTTCTTCAATAATTCCAAAACCATGCTATGTACAAGGTTTTATAAAATTTCATATTAAAGGTTACGCAATGGCAAACTCAACTGGTTTAATATTTAGCCTCTGTCTAGAGCAGGTAAATAGATACTAACTGTTTTTTAATGATATTATTTTATATAGATGTAATTTTCACATTTTTCTAAATATCTCAACAACCAAGTAACACAGACAGAACTTCTTAGCTTCATATGAAAGCTCTCAGCTGTATGAATAAAATGCTGCTGACAGTATGTGTGTAACTTGAGTGGTTGCTGAGATATTGTAAGTTGTTTACAAAATATTACAAATGCAATAGTTACTGGGCCAGATTCAGGAAGCCTCCATGTAAGAGTTATAACTCTTACACGGAGGCTGCAGTTAAACGGTGTGATGTCAACATGTCATGCATATGCATGAGGTGCATGAGGCATGCTGAATCACACTGTAAGTCTTACACGGTCCATGTAAGACAGTAGGGGGCGTGTCCGTAGGCTAAGCCCTGCAAGCGGACACGCCCCCGGAAGTCTAGAATGGCTGAAAGTAAACAGCCACGAGAGAGGCCATGGAAATGTCAATAAACACACTACACACCACATGCCCCCACAGACCAGCAATGTAAAAAGTGAACAGATGTTATAAAATGAAAATAAAAACTGTTTTATTTTTTTAAACCCCGTAAATGTTTGCCACTGTGTGCGCTTGTGTGCGCGGGTGTGCTACTAGCGCAACTGCAGTTAGCAATCAGTGGAAAAGGATATAAGAACTAAATATGCAAAGTAAGCCAAGAAGTAATAGCATAGCGGTAGAGTTGTCAGCTGAAAAACAGGCAGGCAAGGTTCAAGCCCACACAACAACCTTTTTTTTCTGTAAATAAGCACTAAAAAGGCCCCTGACAGTATTGTACAAATGTAAAAGTATTTCCTTATGTAAAATGGAATGAAATGGAGCATATATTTCAAGTAATACAATAATAAAATTATTTAGAAATGTAGTGATAGCTAAGCTGCTGTGAGACAGAGTGCCCGTAGCTGAGTAGTGTTTCAAAGGCTGCAAATTGCTTGCCCGTAGCTAAGCACCGGTTTAACAGGCTCAAACTGTGTGCAACTAGCTGTGCTTAGCTGGACATGTGTGCTACTAGCCAATTAAGGTTTAACCCAGCGCACACCGTTTGCACGGAGGTGCGAGTTGCGCCCACAAGCTAACCGCTGGTGCGCATGCATTAGCTCCGCACAAACGAGCGCAGACCTGGTTTTAAGTGCTTAAAAGTGCTTTTGGCATGTTTGATTGACAGGTCCTGAACTCATTTCTAGACAGTCATGAAAATTAAAAATCAGTGGTCAGATTCGAACCCAGGATACCATACACTAGAGTCAAGGTACTAAACCATTAAGCCATGACAGCAGTACTTAGAAATGCAGAAATAGCATATATATAGGATATAATCCAAAATGGATCATGATAAAGCAGTTTCTGTGAAGTAGATACAATTCCAAAACGGCCAATCAGAGCAATGTGCGGGAAAATTGGCATATATAAGCCCCATAGGTGGGAATACACAGCATAAATGATTGTAGAATACACCTGCAGGCAGAATGAGTGGAGTAGGTGAGGGACGTTGCTTTCAAGCACAGCGGTGGGGTGTTGAGGAGTCCAGATACATGGTCTGTCTCCTATTTCACCATCTTGAGGCCCAACTCATGCAGGGCCAGGTCTCATGGGGAGCATACAGGGCGGAGGCATGGGACCAGTTGGCTCATGATCTCACTAGTGCTACTGGGATTCCACGTACTGGTGAGCAGGTCCGTCACCACCATGCGGACCTGAAGCGACGGAAAGAAGACCAGTTGACCCAATGGATCCAGGAGGCCTGGGATATGCCCAATGCCCCACTACTGAGTAAGTTACATTTTACTTATGTATGAAAGGAATTCAACTAGCTGATACCATGGAGATGTGTAGTCCAATATTACTCATTTTGTATTACAGCTGCAGGTGTCCGCTCTATGAATCGACGGGCATATGACCACAGGCTATCGCGGCTGCGCCACCATGCAGGTTAGTAACCCCACCTAGTACTTGTAAATAAATATTATAGTGTAGCATGTAGCAGAACACTGCAGTGTATTGATTAAAAGTAATATAATGTGCAAGCAACAAGTGAAAGTCTGCAGGTATGGCTGCAACAAGTTCATCAGTATGCAAGTGTAACTGGAAATATAATTGATAGAAATAAATAGTGCTGTAATACAGATGTCCCACCATTAATTAAATGTAGTATAACCTGCAGTAGTCTCAAGAGTACAGCTTCAGAATCTGAGGTAATCACATGTGAGATATATCCCCTGTTGAAATGCTGAATCATGACAGAAGTGAGACTGCTGGAAAGTGTTGGAATCACTACAGGTCTAATATGTGAACAAAGCCTAGAAGTAGCAACCTGAACTGTGAAATTGCAGGATGTGTGAGAGTGACAGAAAGGGTCATGTATCAATGAATAAAGTAGTAATAACTCCTGAATATATAGGCTTCAGTGTGGTTCTACAGAACTAAATGCATGTGGGAATTAAAACTTAACATCCCAAACTGATTTCAGTGTGTCTGAATCTTGAATGTACAGGCCAAAATCTGTATATGGTGATGACAGTCAACAATTTGCAGATAGAATGAATGATTGTCTGACATACTAAACATCCATAGTTGTCCCCTGCTCTGTCATCAAAGTGTAGCAGGATGATGTATCTGATCAAATCCAAAATAACTAGGATAGGGATGTATCTGTAACAGGTCTAGCATGACAGTCAATTAAAAATCATTTTGAAACTATCACCCACAAGTTAATAGTGTTTCTATTACAAATGTATATCAATGTATAATTTATGAATGTGTCATCATTTTCTTTCTCCATCCCACCCTATAATTGCAAATTAAAACACTCACTAAATATTGGTATGTGAACATTTCATTAACCATGGACATTTGTCCTGTTTCAAAAATATATGCATGTCTGTTGTTGCATGTGCCCTGTTCATACCTGCAAACCTGATGGCCTGTTGCCATTAATCAACCCTGCATGTTGTTTGATTGTGTATTTCCGTTCAAATAATGCATGTGATATTGATATGCCCGTTGTTCAATGGTGTTAATATCTGGGTGTCTGTTTAATGGGAATACCAATGCATGCTGTTACAACTAATTTGAATGGAATAATATGCCACTAACCCAAGCTAACATAACATACTCACAAACCTAGAACGCTTGGGAAGGCAGGTCCCAGCGGACCCACCTCTCCCACCTCAGCTGGCGACTGCACCTGGCACTAGTGCCCAGGCTGGACCCTCCTCCGGTGGCCCTGTGCCACCTTCGGGT
Organism: Protopterus annectens; assembly: GCF_019279795.1. Classification (NCBI taxonomy): domain Eukaryota; kingdom Metazoa; phylum Chordata; order Ceratodontiformes; family Protopteridae; genus Protopterus; species Protopterus annectens. The sequence goes on along the minus strand of NC_056746.1, from coordinate 752,458,061 downwards.
GGAAGCGCTGCAGGGGATGGGGCCCGTCCCCCCTCTGCAAGCGTGGCCGGAGGAGCTCGTCCACTCACCCTCCAAGGTGTCTGGTCTGTGGTGCAAAGGGAGATCCAAGACTCAGTTCTTGGGCCCCTACGCCAGCTTGAGGCCCACGTGGCACAGCTTACGGGCATGACCGTTGTCCCGCCTGCACAGCCCCCAGCACAGCCCCGTCCTGGGCTGTGAAGGAACAGTGGCAACTGCCTATGGGTGGGGATATCAGTTCCACTGTTGCCATCTGTGGGCTCATGTGCACTGGATATCCCAACCTCCATCCCCGTCAATTGTGTAACCCTCCCACATGTGTCATAGACCGCCCCTGTATGCGTCTTGTCTGTCTTGTCTGTTAACCTACCCAACCTACCTCCCCAGCTATACCGACTACCTCACCTGACATACCACTCTCACCTGATAAAAAAAAAAAAAAAAAAGGGCACTTTGTACCCACAAAAAAATTACGCCCCATACATAGCTGTCCATGTTGCACACATGTCCGCTGGACATCGAAACTGTTAATTACAATTGACTGTACAACAGGTATTAATGTTGTCCGGACACCTCTCTCAGGGGTGGAAGGTTCCAAACGTCACACCAAATTGCATACAAATGCACAGCTGTTGCTGAGAAAGACATGGGCAGCTATGGGCCTCACCTACATCCTTCCTGCAAATTCCAAGCTTGTTTCCCTACTGTTTTACCCTCTTTGTGACCCCTTTTTCACCACTTTCCTGTCACCCCTTTTTCTTTTCTTTCAATGAAAATAGCGCGGGTGTGCGCTTGTGTGCGCGGAGCTCACCGCCAGTGCGCATGCGTGAGCTCCGCACAAACAAGCGCAGACCTGGTTTTAAGTGCTTAAAAGTGCCTTTGGCACTTTTGATTGACAGGTCCTGTACTCATTTCGAAAGAAAAATAAATTTCCACTGTCAGTCTCAAACCCAGGACCTCTGTAACACTAGTCTGTATGACCTACCACTAAGTCATGAGTCTCATACAAGCACATAGTGCTAAAATAAATATGACATGTAATAGTAGGAATCAATATAAAGGCAATATAGGATGTGTACTACCCAAAGCATGACAGGTAGATTTTTAATGCCCGAATTACTGGATTCCCATACTAGTTTAGTGTTAACAGAAACAGCCCTGCTAATTGCTAGCTTGTACATAATAATGTAAGGTAATGTACATATATGAAGGTATGTATATGTACACATACATATATATATATATATATATATATATATATATATATATATATATATATATATATATATTAATACATATGAAATATAGTGGTAGGTGTCAGTATTCATACACACTCACTACAGGAAACAGTGAAGATAAATGCAGCAACCAGAATCTGCAACACAGCCTGACTCCTGTGAGACCTACTAACCCCTTTAACTGCTTAAAGGTGCCTCCAGCACTTTGATTGATAGGCCCTGTACTCAATTTGAAAGCAAAATAAAAGCATACCAGTAGGCCCTACCACAAGACCATTGTAACACTAGTCTGTATGACCTACCAGTAAGCCATGACTCTCATACAGGAATATAGTGCTAAAATAAGTAGAACATGTAATAGTAGGAATGAAGATAAAGGCAATATAGGATGTGTACTACCCAAAGCATGTCAGGCAGACTTTTACTGTCCCAATTACTGGATTCCCATACTAGTTTAGTGTTAACAGAAACAGCCCTGCTAATTGTTAGCTTGTACATAATAATGTCAGCTAATGTACATATATGAAAGTATGTATATGTACACATATATACATATATATATATATATATATATATATCAATACATATGAAATATACTTGTAGGTGTCAGTATGCATACACACTCACTACAGGGAACAGGTGAGAGAAATGCAGCAACCTGAATTTACAACACAGCATGAAGCATGAGAGACATACTAACCTTCACACTCACAGAACACTGTCGACAGCATACCAGCATGGTCCATGCCCTTACAATCTGAAAGGGCAACGCCTATCTCACATACCCTTTTATAGCACTGTACTGAAATCACAGTGAGACATGCAATCAGTACACAACTGGCTGCATGCAATTAGCAAATGCTGCCTTACAATTGGTGCAGAGGCCATCACATGGACCTATGCAGATACCTACAAAAGCATCCAGTACTCACACTCCACACATGCAATACATTCATTGCACAAAACCGACAGAGAAGAGAGAGAGAGACAGAGAAAAAAGAAATAAAGACAGCCAGCAACAAAACCAGCAGCAGCAGCAGCAAACAGCAAGTAGCACCACTGACACAGCAACAGCTGACACAAACACAGGTAATGCAAAGTAGCAGGTTAATACTGTGTTTACTGTGAAACCTCCAAATGTATCATAGTTCGCTATCTATAGGTATGTCCATGAGATAGGTTGTGTGTACATAGTCCTGATATATATACATATGTAATATTGCTGTACATGTCGTCCATACTTAAAACTTCCATAGCTTAGAACACAAGGCCAGTTATGCATATGATGCAGTAGTTCCCAGGGTCAGTAGAGGTTCCTCCTCATTGGTGTGGGACCACTGTGTATGTATGGCACTGTTCAGGTACATATCCTGTAGTATGGCCAGGGTTTAATATCAGTCTGTAATGTGGTGCTATGTCCTCTAGGGGTGAACGTATCACACATCCAGGGATACCATTTTGTAACAGTGATGCTGTGTGTTTTGCAATGTTGAGGGTGGCCCTCACCTGGACATGTGAGATGATAGGGAGGTTACAGTCATCTGTGATAACTAATTCCACTTGTGTAGGAGAATGGGGGGGGATACCTGCACCTAAACTGTCTGCAACAATGTTGCCAATATCTGTGCATTTGGTGAATGTGAAGCATCTTACCACTGCTGACCACAGATGCCTTGCCGTCATGTGAATCTGCCCTGTGCTGCAGTAGCCTCCTGCTATTGTTATACAATGTGCCTGTATCTGTAGTCCACTGGACAGGATAAATAAGTGGTGTGCATACGGTCTGGGTTATATGCGTGTGCACATTACATGCACTATGTGGGATGTCTGTGGTTAGCTTTTGCAAGGGGGCCAGCAGCGTGTGTTGTGGCTTCCACTGGCCCAGTGGGCTGCATGGATAGCATCACAGTCCTAACTAGTGAATAACTGTGTAATGACATACTTACATAGCAAGGTAGTGTACTGTGCTTGTGGTGTTGTTGGGATATGTATATCCAGGCTGAGTAATGTGTGTCCACATCACAAGGTTGGATGGCAACAAACATACAGTATGTAGGGATGAACACCCAGAGTGTTTCAGATGTGTTGCCTGTGCAGAAATATCTGGCCATTACCTGCGCATCCCCCACAACACACACGCATGCAACATATGGCAGAAGTACTATAGCAGTACACATAGGTTCATAGGTTCATACTAGGCTATTTGCCCTAGGGCATTGATAAGCCTAGTAGAATGTGTTTGTCTTTTGCCACCTAATTAAAATTTATGTTGCTATGCCCTTTTCCGAGGTTAGTATACTGTGCCTCTGACTAACAGTGACATAGATGTGATGCCCGGGGTACAACTATGATCTCCATCCACTCATCCAGATTCCTATGGAAGAGAGTCAATGAGGGACTCTGCCTAACCTGTACTGTGAGTTCATTACAGAGTAAAGGGAGCCTCTGGGTTAGGAATATGTCCCTCCAGCATGTCCTGTTTATGTCAGTGCTAAGGTTCAGGTCTCCTGAGCATGTGGCCGTATGGGAGTTTGATTTCCTGAGGTTCAGCATGTCCATTACTTCTGGGTTGGACATGGCTGTATATGGCAGGCACAGATTGCCTCTGAACAGGCAGTATGACACTGAGTCCAGCTGGATTTTCTTTAACTGGGCAGCATATGGCATCTATTTCAGCCCTTTGATCCTCTTGATGAGGTACTGTTGGGGTTTTTCCAAACAGCACCAGCTGGCAGTGGCTGCAGACGACAACAGGCCCACTCACGCACCTCAAGTGCCAGCACCAGCCCCAGCAATGCTGGGTCAGTGCTGTCATCAGGACACCCCAGGAGACCACGTGCACGTGGCTCTGGACAGTCCCAACAGGGAACTGTGTCCATACACCCCCCGCTTCCGATGACAGTACCCAGTCTGGGTTAGTACCGGATACGGTCTGTAGCACCCCTGCCAGGCACAGGTACCATGTCTGTGCCCACAGACACTGATCTGGATGACCTGACAGGTGCAGTCTGTGGCTGCCCACAAAACCCTGTACATGGCAGTCATTATGTGGGACTGTGTGCGTGCTTACACACATGCAGAAATGTAATACCTAGGGCAAACACATACACACACACACTGCACCAACACTGGTCCACCCTGTACTGCTGCCCCTCACAAACACACATACAAACACATGTCAATTGGTGGTACCAGTGGCTGGCTTGGGCATACCTAACCCACACCCTGTGCATATGATGACACTGTGCCACCTCCTGCATACTACAACATCAGTGCAGGAAAAGGTAAACACGTTGCTGATGCACAGGGTGACTACATAGATGTGTATAAGTAGTAAAATGTTGGTAACTGTTCACTGTTCCACTATGATTGTGTGTATATCCCAGCATTCCTGCTGCAGTAACTGTATGAATGTCTGCACCGATACTACTTACCAAAGTGTACCAGATGCACACCATCACATGCTACCATTGACTATGGGAATATGCATCATGTGCTGTATTGTAGATTCAGCTATATATATCTGTTCTGTCACACATGCATTTACACACACCCTGCTACCCCCACACATGCACACCCTCACCTGCCATTTCCATTATTTATTACCCTACATGAGTAGCTGTCGATACATGACAGGTACACATTTGAAAAGTGCACTATGTGGATTACTACCGATTTCCTCCTCTCTACCTGTACTCACAGGGTGCAGGCAACCTCATTAGTTTAAAAGTGTAATGTGCATCAGGTACTGTGGTTCCCTGATTGCCACATCAAACATGTTTTCCATACAGAAATGCACACACAGAAACATCCCACATCCACACACTTGCCACATTCAGGCTTCAAAACACTATCTAGGTATATTCTGGTACATGTGCATGTTACCGTAGCATGTAGCACTATACTGAGTACTGGCAGTTGTCTGTTGTCATGTTGTTTGTATAGGGTGCTGTCAACATCACTGTTTGTTAAGGGAAATGTGCACCCTGCAGTGCATAGCCCCATTTGGCAAAAGCCACATCCCACCCCCAGCATTGTGCACACACACTTCCCATTTGCAAGATTCCAACCCCTACCTAACTGTGTTATGTCACTAGAGACAGACACATTAGCAGAGTACACTATTTGCATTAGTGGGTGAAATCCTTTCTAATGCTGTACATAGAGGGTGCTGACATCATCTGTGTTTAGGAAGAGGGATGTGCGCCCTGTAGTGTGTTCTCCCAGTTGGCAAAAGACACGTTTCCCTCACAGCATTATGCACACACACAAACCCCACTCATACATTCCGTTTGCAGGATTCAAACTCCTACCTAACTATGTTATGACATGGGAGAAAGATGCATTAGCAGAGCATGCTATACGAATTACTGGAGAACTTTAATTCAGGTAATATAGTTATAGAGTGCTGACATCATCAATGTTTCAAAAGGGGAATCTGCATCCTGTAGTGTACTGTCACAGTTGCTAATAGGGGCATTTCCCACACACACATCAATGTGTTTGAGGTTTGCATATGTGGGGGATCCAGTACTCCAGTGTGATTAGTATATGGTTCAATTGCAACAATGAGGGATATACTTCAAGTGGTGAGCATTTTGTACTCATGTTTGTGATGATCGGGTCTAGTATATTTGCCCCTCTTGTGGGAATGTTGACTACCTGTTCCATAGCTAAAGAGTTTCTGAACTATGGGAACCCTAGAGCTTGGGTATTGTGGCTTGAGTAATGTTCACAGTCTATGTTTGGGTAGTTGACGTCACCCAGTATGATGGTGTTTGCAGAGAAATCTATACTCTCCTGTGTCGTCATGAAGGCTGTGTGGGATTCCTGAGTTTGAGAGGGTGATGTAAGAGCTCCTCTGTGTCTCTTTCCATGTGGTCCAGGGAGGTACGTCTCAGGTTGTTCACACCAGCATGGACAATGACTGCCTCATACTTGTACTTGCTGTGGAGTGACCTGAGTGCTTGTGTTATGTGGCACATTCTATCACCCGACAGGTAGCTAAATGTGATCCTCACCTTGCTCAGTCTGGAGGGCGGGACGTCAGTGTGTCTGACTATGGCATCACCTATTATAGGTGTGTCACACATTGTGTTTGGCCTTATGGGCTGTGCCTGTTATGAACACTGACATTGTGAGGTCTGTGTTGCTTGAGATACGTGTTCATGTGGGATGCAGTGTGTCTGGCCATGTCATTTCTGTCCGTGGTCTGGTAAGTATCACCTTTGGTGACATAGGTATTCATATGTCAGCTGGTGAGCATTTGCAGTGTTACCTACTGATAGTGGTACAGCTTGTTTGTTGTATAATGGACTACATGCAGCCCTGGTTACAGTAGCTATGTTTGCATGCATGTTTCCTTGCAGTTACCCTGGAATACTGATCCGACCTGCCATGCAGAGTTACACAGCTTCTGTGGACTCCTAGTGACATCTGCATAGCTTACTATATGTATGTTCATGTCTCACTTGACAGAATGTCACTGTTTCTCCTGTGCACATGTACGTTGCCTGTGACACTTTGCATATGACTTACCTGGCATCTGTCCACATGAGCAGTCATATATGCCACTGCAGGACTCTAAACCTGATGATGCATACACTCAAAACATTCCTCAGCATGGAGAACATCACTATCTGTGCAGTAACAGATACCAGATTTAGGGCTACCAACAGCACTCCAGCACTACCAAGTTATACCTCATACCATGCTTTTCAGGTCCAAAACTTGCACAAAACCACAAAAGGAGGGGTGTATTGATATTCATCCAAGATACCCACACCTCCAGGTTGGTGGCAAAGCACCAAACATCAGAGACTATCCATATGCAGGTTACAATGGGTAAAACTGACTTCCAGGTTATAGCCTTCTACAGACCACCCTCACAAACACATGAACCGCACTTGGCCTTCCTGAAAACAGTTGGAAATATGTAGGTCTGTCCATACACCATTATATTGGGTGGGTTAAACTACCCAAACATAGACTGGGAGCATGACTGTAGCTCCAACACCCTAGCCCACAGATTACTGCTATTTATATACCAATATGCTATGGAACAACTTGTTACCACTCACACAAGAAGGGAAAACATACTGAACCTGATCATCACCAACATGGGGACTCTATGCTCCAGACCAGAAGTGTATCCCTCACTGGTAAGATCAGACCATAAACTAATCTCACTGGATATTCACATCCCAAGGCCACCCCCTGCACAGAAGAATACAGTCAACAACTCATGTCAAGCATGTTCACATTCCTCATAAATGATGTGGAAACCTTCAAAGCCCCCAGGCCTGTTGAAAATATGGACCAGACTGCAGATACCTGTATAAAGGCATTCTATGGACACATTCAGGAATGCATGGATCATGCAATCCCAAATGAAAGCAAGACCCAATCCTCCAACAGCAGACGTCCTGTGTGCTGGACACCAGCCATAAACAAACTATACAATAGAAGGATGAAGCTACTACATGATACAACAAACTCCCAAAATGTGAAGGCATCACTGATGAGTATTAGAAGACAACTACAGGCACTCATAAGATTGTCTAAGGCCATCTTTGAGAGAAGATTCCACAAGACACTGAGGATAATCACAAGGCTTTCTGTAGTTATGTTAGGAACCTGGGTGGTAATACCCAGATATGCTCAGAGGTAGTCCAAGATGTCACACGAAATACCAAACACACAGATATTGCCAACATCCTAGTGGACAGGTTCACTGCTACCTTCTCCCCCCTCCACACCAAAAGGGCAAATATTTCTCCCAGCAGAGTGCTGCCCCCCTGACATCTCAGATGCTCAGGTAAGAGCTGCCCTCTCCAAAGCAATAAACACTGCATCAATGGGACCAGACAGTGTCCCAGGCTGTGTCCTACATGAACCCCAAGAAGAGCTACACCCAGACATAACACTACTGTTCAATCCCAGCCTTACTACATGATATGTGGCCAAAGAGTGGCGTACAGCAACAGTGGTCCCTCTACATTCAGGTGGTGCCTTAACGGATCCTGGACACTATTTGCCCCATACGTCTGAATAGCTTGGTCTGCAAAGCTATGGCAAGGATCATCATGAACCTCATAAATATAAATATTGGGGACCTACAGACACGTCATCATACACAGTTTGGCTTTGTTAATGGCAGATCCTGCCTCTCAAACCTGTTTGATTTCTTTGAAACAGTCACCAAGGCCACTGTCAAGGGGAAGGTAGTCTACACAGCCTACCTGGACCTTGCATAAGCCTTTGATACAATACCCCAACTGTGCATTCTAGGGAAGCTCACCAGTGTACATATTAACCCCTATGTCACTACAGATATTGCACAGTGGCTCAAGGGCAGAACACACATGGTTAGAATCGCTGGAGCCATGTCAGCCTCAAAACCAGTTACAAGTGGTGTCCCACAAGGCTCAGCCCTGGGATCTGTCTTGTTCAGTATATATTTATCAGAGGTACAGGCCAACATGGAAGTACTGTGGCTGAGCAAGTTGCAGATGACTGCAAACCGGACGCCATAATCAACTCTCCAGCTAACACACGCATCCTCCAGAAGGGCCTCATGGAAACACACGACTTGTGCCACAGCTGAATGCCAAAAAGTGTATAGTCATCCCCTTTGTCAAAAACAAAGTGACCACAAAGTACCACATATGTGTTAATCCATTAAGTGCAGACAAAGGAATTATGGACCTTGGGGTATACAAGTTGATAGCATTCTCTCATTTGACAACAACATGGCCAAAGTAGTTAGGAAAACATTTTACATAGGCCACATCATCATGAAGGGATTCACATGTAGACCAGGGGAGGACATTGTGCCTCTTTACTCATCCCTCATCATGCCCATAATTGACTGCAATGCCCCTGTCGGCATGCACCTTACCAGACACCTGCAGCAACTGGAAAGACCACAAAAGTACCTCAACAAGAGGATCAAAGGGCTCAAACAGATGCCACATACTGACTGGTTAAAGAAACAGCAGCTCTACTCAGTGGCATACTGCCTCTTCATAGGCAATCTGTGCCTGACATATAAAGCCATGTCAAACCCTGACTTAATGGCCATGCTGCACCTCAGAATATCCAGATCCCATCAGGCTACACGCTGGAAAGACTTGAACCTCAGGAGTGATATACATAGGACATGCTGGAGGGACACATTCATAACTCAGAGGCTCCCTTCACTCTGGAATATTATCCCAATAGAGGTTAGGCGGAGTCACTCAGTGACTATCTTCAAGAGGGATATTAATGACTGGATGTGACATTGTAGGTTTACCCTGGGTATCACTTATGTGTCACTGTTAGACAGAGGCACAGTATACTAACCTTGGAAAAGGGCATAGCAAGATAGATTTACAATGCATGGTGAAAGCCACACACATTCTGGCTAGGTGTATAAATGCCCTAGGTCAGATAGCCTAGTATGAACCTATGAACCTATGTATCTTGTTCACCATTGGCCCAATGTGCTGTTAATCACTAATGCAATCTCAATACTATGGTAGCATGTGCAAAGGTCAGGTGTCAGTCACCTCTATGGTACAGTTGTGGAATATGTGAGTCATGTAGTAATGTCACAGCTGCCACATGTACACAGTCAACCCTATCCCCTACCCATGGATGTGCAATACATGTATGAGATGGAAACACATGGCCAAAATGTGGACTAAGCACTCTGAACCCAGTACTGGCATAACCTGTCAGGTGGCATGAAATACTACAGTGACTGCAATACCAGTCTGATGTGGACCTACACTGACAGCAATACAAGCACGGAAACACACTGGGCCATTCGTAGAGCCTAAGGATAGCATCCTGCCTGAGTGGCAGACACCTCTGCAGCTGGCACACAGGCATACGTTAGGCCTGAACACAGCACGCATAACACATAGCACACAAATCCTGTGTGCCAAACAAGCACAGTCTGTACAGCTATACAACACTACTGCTGCAGTTGTGTTAGGTACTTTTATTGTCCAGTACAGTGAGGTCATGCTCACCAGGCTGGACAAGGTGAAGGTCACAGTGATATGCTCATGGGGCACTATGGTCCACCACATAACACAAGCATACAGGTCAGTCAGATGCATGGACACATATGACTCAGTCATTGTCCATGCCACTACAGCTGATGTGTGATGTCCCTCACTAGGATACATGATAGGGAACATGGAAGGGCTCACTGAGCAAGTGACACAGGCTGGTAGAACCCTGACCTTGGTTGGCATCAGACCCTCACCAGGAATGCTGACATATTACTGAATGCTAATGAATTACTGTAGCTACAACACCCTAGCTGAACGGTTCTTAGCATGCGGTCACTGCATTGCTATGGAACAACTTCTTACCACTCCCACAACAGGTGAAAACATGCAGCACCTGTTCATCAACAACATGTAGACTATATGCCCCAGACCAGGTGTGTATCCCTCACTACTAGGTTGATAGCATCTACATCTCACACTGTATATACACATCCCACATGCAGCACCTGCACAGAAGACCACAGTCATAATGTTACCCTGTGCAAATACCATGTATTCACATGTGGCAGGCATCACACATGGTAACTATTGAAGGTCACAGGTACATATGTGTATTTGGCACACACATACATCATGTGTGCATTGCCATAACTGGTTTAATCGATGTCATGCATTATTGTGAGAAACAACCCGCACACATGGGCTTTCTGTGTGAGCAAAACACACGTGACATGTCTGGAATCAAAAGCCATAAATAATTGTGATATCGTTTAGAAAGGGGTATGTGCATCCTGTAGTGTGTTTTCCCAGTTGCCAAAAGGGATGTTATTTTCATGCACACTTACCCCCCTTCACACACACTTGCTGGATTCAAACCCCTACCTAATTATGTTATGATACTAGAGACAGACGCATTAGCTGAGCGCGCTATTCGCATTACTGGGAGCTTTTTTTTTTCCCTGATATACTTATAGGGTGCTGACATCATCGGTGTTTAGAAAGGGGAATGGGCATCCTGTGGTGTGTTTTCACAGTTGCCAAAAGGGATGTTTTTTTCATACACACTTGCCAGATTCAAACCCCTACCTAACTATGTTATGACACTAGAGATGGACGCATTAGCAGAGCGCGCTGTTCGGATTGCTGGGGGAATTCTTTTTCTCCTGATGTACTTATAGGGTGCTGACATCATCAGTGTTTAGAAAGGGGACTGAGCATCCTGTGGTGTGTTTTCTCAGTTGCCAAAAGGGATGTTTCTTTCACACACACTTGCCACTTGGTGGATTCAAATCCCTATCTAACTATGTTATGACACTAGAGATGGACGCATTAGCGGAGCACGCTATTCGGATTGCTGGGGGATTCTTTTTCTCCTGATATACTTATAGGGTGCTGACATCATCAGTGTTTAGAAAGGGGAATGAGCATCCTGTGGTGTGTTTTCACAGTTGCCAAAAGGGATGTTTCTTTCATACACACTTACACACACACTTACCCCCCTTCACACACACTTGCCACTTGCTGGATTTAAACCCCTGCCTAACTACGTTATGACACTAGAGACGGATGCATTAGCAGAGTGCGCTATTCAGATTACTGGGCACCTGCTTTTTTCCTGATATACTTATAGGGTGCTGACATCATCAGTATTTAGAAAGGGGAATGAGCATCCTGTGGTGTGTTTTCCCAGTTGCTAAGAGGAACATTTGGACTAAGTGTGTGAGCATGCCCAGTTCAGCCTTCCCATGGCATGTTGTGTGAAAGATGTCTCATTTATCAAAGTGTGTGAGCATGCCCAGTGTGAGCTTTCCATATGTTGAACTCTGCAGCCCATCACATTTGTGGATGAGTGTGACCTTCAACATATATCTCCAGTTTATGGTTGTGTGTTCTGTGCCATGTTGTGTAGTTACTGTCCAAATGCTTTTTGTGTGAACACAACAGGGATTATACTGTGCCTGCAGGTTTTGCATGGGATACTTTGCATACAATTGTCAACATCCATTCATACTGACCTAACACTGTAGTACTGTATAGTGTAGTGGTTCAGTACTTTCACTGTGGTGGACAGTATCCTGGGCTTTAGTCCTATCACTGCTTTACATTTCCATAGTGTGCACAACAGCCTGGGTTAGGGTCCAGTTGTGCACATCTGCACAAAGGCGGTGCCTCTACGGACCCTGGTAATTACTGCCCCATAAGCTTAACAAGTCTAGTCTGCAAAGCTATGGAGAGGATCATAATGGAGCCCATAAACAAAGATATAGGGGACATGCAGACATTGGACCCGTCCCAGTTTGGCTTGGTCAAGGGCAGATCATGCCTTTTGAACTTGGTCGACTTCTTCAAAACAGTCACTAAGGCCATTGATGAGGGAAAGGCAGTCCATACAGCCTACCTTGACCTTGCAAAGGCTTTTGACACAATACCCCACTCAGGTATTGTAGAAAAACCTACCAACTTAAATGTAAACCCATATGTCACAAGATGGATTGCAAACTGGCTTGAGGACAGGACCCACAGGGTTAGAGTTGCTGGCGCTATGTCAGACTCCAAGCCGGTCACAAGTGGTGTCCCACAGGGCTCGGTCCTTGGCCCCCTATTGTTCGTCATCTACTTCTCAGAAGTACAGGCCAACATGGGAGGACTTTGGCTGACAAAGTTTGCAGATGACTGCAAACTGGGTGCCATAGTGGACAGTGCATCAGACACGGATATCCTTCAGAAGGGACTCACGGAAACTGATAGCTGGTGCCAGAGCCATGGCCTGACGTTAAATGCCAAAACATGTATAGTCATACCCTTCGGGAAAAGCAAGGTAACCCCAAGCTACCATATAGGTGGCAATCCTCTAAGCACAGAGGAGGTTATCATGGACCTGGGGACCCAGGTTGACAGTGGCCTTTCTTCTGACACTCACGTTGCTAAAGTGGTTAGAAAGACCTTCTACATTGCCCACCTGATCATGAAGGGATTCACATCCAGATCTAGTGAGGTCATTGTTCCCCTGTACTCTTCACTTATCAGACCAATGATCGAGTACAATGCCCCATTCTGGATGTATCTCACCCGACATCTGCAGCAATTGGAGAGACCCCAAAAGTCCCCCACCAAAAGGATAAAGGGACTCCAACATCTGTCATATGCTGCCAGATTGAAGACACTCCAGCTCTATTCAGTCACATACCATCTGCTCAGAGGTGACATGTGCCTGACATGCAAGGCCATGTCCAACCAGGAAGTAATGGACATGCTCCACCTCAAAATCGCCAAATCCACCAGAACCACTAGGGCAAGTGACTTAAACCTTAGCAGGGATATAAGTTGGACATGTTGGAGGGATAGATTTATCACTCAGAGACTCCCTATGCTGTGGAATACAATCCCGGTCCATGTGAGGCAGAGCACCTTGCTGGCTCTGTTCAAGAGGAATCTTGACCTGTGGATGGGAGATCATAGGTTTACCCCGGGGATCGTCTCTGTGTCACTGCTGGACAGAGGCACAACAAATTAATGGGCACAGTATTGTTTCCATATAAGGGGTGGCGTACACCACAAAACTCTGGGCTAGGCTTATAACTGCCTTAGGGCAGATAGCCTAGTATAAACCTATGAACCTATCTGACCATGTTGCATTATGTTCAGATATGAACTACTTACAACAGTCTCATCCAACATCAGTAGTGTATTCCACAACATAGGTGTACATTGGCAAACACTACTGATGTGCCCTTGGCTATTTCTGATGCTAGTCAGAGAGTGTGTTTGTCCTTCGACACATTGTAAGTGTAGTTTGCCATGACATATGTCTTGTTTAGTATACTGTGCCTCTGTCTACCTGTGACATAACATTGATACCCAGGGTAAACCTACCATCTCCCATCCACTCATTAAGATTCCTGTTGAGGAGAATCAACGATTGACTCTATGGATAACCTATACTGGTAGTTTACTCATGCGTGGGGGTGGCTTCTGCGTTATGGATAATGCAGTACAGCTTGTCCTATGTATGTCAGTGCTGGGGTTCAGGTCCCTCATGTGCATAGCTCACTGCCATTCAGATTGTACAAGGTGCAGCATGTTCATTGATTCCAGCTTGGACATGGCTTTCTACATCAGGCACAGCTTGCATCTGGGTGGCCAGCATGGCAGTGTGTGGAGTTGCACTCTGTTTAATCAGGCAACACATTACATGTGTTCAAGCTCTTTGATACTTCGTACTGTTGTGGACTTTACAGTTGATGGAGGTGTCTGCTGAGGTACACCCCACAGGGGCTGTTGTGGTCATTTGTAACTCTGATGAAGGATAACTGCAGAACCACAATGACCTCCCCTTATCTAGATGTCATAACCTTCATGATTAGGTTGGTATATGGATTGTTTCTGTTAACACTACAGCCACATGTTTGTCCAATGCAGGATATCTATCACCTTGTGTACCCAGGTCTGTCATTACATGTTAAGTATGTAATGGGTTAACACCTATGTGGTAACTGGTGGTCACTTACTGTATATCCACAGAGGTTGACTATACAGTTTTCTTCATTTAACATGCTGACATGGCTATGGCACCGGTTGTCTGTTTCTATGTGGCCCTTTTGTGGGATGCTTGTGTCAGCTGGAGTGTCAGATATGTTAGGTGGTTTGTAGTCCTCTGCAAACATGTTCAGGCACAGTCCTTACATGTTGGCCTGTACCTATGGGGCATATATACCAGTCGGGGAAGGTCCCAGGACCAAGCTTTGTGGGATACCTGTTATATGTGGTTTGTAGTCTGACATGGCTGCAGCATGTCTGACCATGTCAGTTCTGTCGTTGGTCTTGGTTGCAACCCCTCTAGTGACATTGGGGTGTATATATAAGCTGGTGAGCATATCTATATTGAACACGTAGGGTGTTGTATGGAAGGCTTTGCAAGGTCCAGCTACACTGTGTGGACCACATTGCCCTCATCAGTGACCTCAATTACTGTTTCAACTGAGTCACACATGTTTAAGGGCGGGGTCTGCACTTCATAAACCCACACTGGGTAGGGTCGGGTGTCAATAGATCCCCAATATCGTTATGTCTGCGGTACATGCTGATCCTTTCCATAGCTGTGCAGACCAAGCTTCTCAGGATTCTGTGGTGGTTGTTTTAGTATCCATTCAGGCGACACCTTTCTTGAGAACAACCACTGTTGTTGTACACTGCTCTTTGGGTACATATCCTGTGGTAAGGCTGACATAATGTCAGGGAGGCAGCAGTCTGCTGGGAAAGATATTTTGCATTATGGGGGGGGGGGGGGTTTGCACTGCACCTGTCAGGATGTATGTTGGCAATACGTGTGTGTGTTTGGTATGTTGTTTGTAATATTTGTGTGATCCAGAGCATATCCAGGAATTCACAACACGCTTACTACCATCAGTTGCAGCAGCCTTGGGGTTATCCTTAGTGTCCTGTACAATTTGTATCATAATAGGTTCATAGGTTCATACTAGGCTATCCACCCTAGGGCATTTGTAAGCCTAGCCACAGTGTGTGTGGCTTTTGCCACCCCTTGCTATGTGAATATTATGGCCATTTATGATTTACTTAGCTGTGCCTCTGTCTGGACATGACACAGTAAAGACCCCCTGTGTACATCTACAATTATCCATCCATTTTGGTAACTTCCTGTTGAAGAGTGTCAGTGAGGGGCTCTGCCTAACATGTAGTGGTATTCTGTTCCAGGGTGTGGAGAGACTCAGGGTTAGGTATCTGTCCCTCCAGCACATCCTATCTGATTATGTGTTAAGGTTGACATCTCTGACTCACACAGCTCCGATGGCTTTGAGTTTTCTGGGGTGGAGCATGTCCATTACTTCTGTGTTGGACATGGACTTGTACAACAGACATACAATGCCTCTGTGTAGGCAGTATGTGACTGCATTCAGCTGTGGTGTCTACAGCCAGGCAGCATATGAGATATATTTGAGACCCTTTCTGACTCTTGCTGAGGTACCTTTGCGGTCTTTCTAACTGCTGCAGGTGCCAGGTACATCTCAAATGAGGCATTGTATTACAATATGGTCTGATAGGGGAACAGTATAGGGGCACAATGACCTTTGTTGACGTAGATGTGAATCCTTTCATGATACAGTGTCCAATATAGACAGTCTTCCTAGACAAATTGGCGATGTGACTGTCACATAACAGGTGACTGTCCACTTGTGTCACTAGGTCCCTGATTACTCCTTCCACACATAATGGTTTACCACCTATGTGGTAATTTGTGTGTACCTTGTTTTGTATTTGGTGGTACATTCATACTGTCCACTGTCTTCAGGACAGTGGGTGGGGTTCCTGTGTGTGAGAGTGTGGTCTGTAGCATGCTACAGACTGTACAGCAGTCTTGCCTACAGTTAGTTGCACATGGGTGGACTGCAATGACATAAGCATTGTCAGTTAACTGGACGTATGGGTGTCTGTGCTGAATATGGATATACCCTCCTTTTATGTTTTATTACAGGTTTTGTGGCCATAACACATGATATGTGGTATTACCTGGTAATGTTGGTGTGCTGTCACGAGGCTTGCAGCAGGTTTCTATCACTGGACAGACATCAATGTTCTCCATACTGGGGAGGGCCTCAGGAGCATGCATATTGAGGTTTACACATCTGGCATTGATCAGCATTACCCTTCTGTTTCTTTCCAGTTTTGTTTTCTATGGTGGTGGGTTGGTTTTTTCGGCCTTGCCTACGAAAGGATCTCTGTAGGTTGCAAAAGCCTTAGGCAATATCCAGACGCTGATGGGTAACAGGTGCAAGCCATCCCTGGGACAGCAGCATGTCTCACTATGGTGTCACCTATTACAACTGTATCAGGCATGTTGTTTCTCCTTCTGTCCTGTGACTGTTTGGCACACCAGCTTAGTGTACTATGTGTTACATGTGCTATGTCTGGAGGTTGTTTTATTGGGTGTCTGCTTTGGAGGCTTGTGTTGGTGTTGTGTGTTTGTAATTAGGGCCTCTGGGAATGTTTTTGTGTTTATGTGTTTGGTTTACAGTCATTGTAGGTCTATGTGGGACTGGGTTTGTGGTGTATGTGGTTACCTTGTCCTCCTGACTAGTTTTGACAGTACTGATTTGGGGGTGCTCAGGCTCTGGTTTGGCTACCTGGTTGCATCTATCACATACATTTGTATGTATTGGGGTGAGTTGTTGTTGTGTGTGTACTTGGGACAGGTGTCACATTGCCACTGGATTCACAGATTCTACTTGTTTTGCCTGGCCTTAGTGGATTGTATGTGTGGACACATTTTATTGCCATACTAGTGATCACTGATTACTTCACTTTTTATGTTTGATCTATCATGTGGTACCTTCCTCATTCTCTTCAATGGTTTAGTAATTGCTGGAGTCCAGCATGCCAGATGCCTGGGTGTATGGCATTGTGTCTTGTTGTTTGTGATTGCAGACTCCAAGCACTCTTGGCTGTGTTCATGGTATGCCTGTATAACATGTTCTGCAGTGTGTCCCATATTCTGGACCTGCACAGGGCTTTTCATGGATTCCACATTGGTTTGTAGGGGTGCAAGCTATGCTTTATACATGTGTTTCACTGTGGTAATCTGGCCAGGGTCTGGGGTCGGGATGTGTAACTACAGTGTGATTACTCTATGGTCTGGTCTTACCAGTGAGGGATACACTTCTCATCTTGACATCCAGTACACATATTTCTGATTATCACATCCAGTATGCTTACCCTCTTGTGGAAGTGTTACATTTTGCATGTCCATTTTGTTTGATGGATTCTGGGAAATTGTCTACACTTGTGTCAGTGCTAGTATAATACAAAGAGTATAGTGACAAACATCTCAAAAGCTGACTTCACACTTCTTTGGACTGAGATGGTATCCGTTAAGCCCACTGGGCCAGTGGAAACCACAACACACAATGGTGACTCCTTCACAGACGCTTTCTACGGACATCTCCGAGAAAGCATGGACCATGCAATCACAAATAAAACCAAGACCCTCTCCACCAAGGGAAAGTGGCCTGTCTGGTGGACCCCAGCCATAAACAAACTGTATAACAGATGAAGGATACTAATGCAAGACAGAGCTACATCTCCTAAAGGGAAGGCAGCTGTGATCAGCACGAGTAAAAAGCTACATTCTCTCATAAAGACATCCAAGGTCAACTTGGAGACATAAATCACCAAAGACAATGAAGATAACCACACTGCCTTCTTCAGTTATGTCAGAAACCTGGGTGGGAACCCTCAGATATGCTCAGAGTTGGTACACAACAACATATATTTCAGTGACCTGACAGATATTGGCAACATTCTGGCAGACAGGTTCAGTGCAATTTCTCCCCTCCCCCACCCCCAAAAGAAGATAGTTATCACAGCTGAATGTAACCTCACTGTCATCTCGGATGTCCATGTGAGAGCCGCACTCAGCAAAGACAAGTACACAGCATCAATGGAACCTGATGGTATCCCCAGTTGCATGCTATGTGAACTCCAGAAGGAGCTAAACCCGTATATACAGATGCTATTTAACCTTAGCCTTGCTACAGGATATGTACCTGAACACTGGCGTGCAGCAACAGTGGTCCCACTCCACAAAGGAGATGCCTCCACAGACCCTGGCAACTACCACCACACAAGCTTAACCAGCCTTGTCTGCAAAGCTATGGGAAGAGTCATTATGGAGCTCTTAAACAGAGACATTGGTGACCTACAGACCCTTGATCCCACCCAGTTCAGCTTTGTACAGGGCAGATCCTGCCTTTTGCACCTAGTTGACTATTTTGAAACTGTCAGTAGGGCCATTGATGAGGGCTACGCGGTCCACACAGCCCACCTGCGCTTGGCTAAGGCCTTTGACACAATACCCCACTCAGGCATCATAGACAAGCTCAACAGCTGAAATATAACACCATATGTCACAGGATAGGTTGCAAAATGGCTAAGAAACAGAACCCATAAAGTCGACATTGCAGGTGCCTTGTCAGATTCAAAGCCAGTCACAAGTGGTGTCCCACAAGGATCTGTCCTGGGACCCTCTTATTTGGCATTTACTTTTCAGATGTGAAAGCAAACATAGGAGGGTTGTGGCTGACAAAGTTTGCAGATGACTGCAACCTAGGCACCTTAGTGAATACATCAGCCGGCACACACATCCTACAGAATGCCGTCACAAAGACAGATAGCTGGTGCCGGAATCATGGCCTGAAACTGAATGCAACTGATGTGTAGTCATCCCTTTGGGAGGAACAAAGTACCCACAAATCAATACATAGACAGCAACCCACTGAGCACAGAAAACAAATCAGACACCTGGGGACACATGTAGATAGTGACATCTCGTTTGACACCCATGTTGCCTAAGTGGTTAGAAAGACTTTTTATCTTGCCCACCTTATCATGAAGGGTTTTCCATCCAGATCAAAGGAGGTCATTGTACCACTATACTTCTCCCTTATCAGGCCCATGATTGAATACAAAGCCCCATTTGGTATGTACCTCACCCAGCACTTGCAACAGCTGGAGAGACCCCAAAAGTACCTTACCAAGAAGATCAGGGGTCTACAACACATGTCATATGCTTCCAGACTAAAGGAAATCCAGCTTTATTCAGTGGCATACCGCATACTTACAAGTGACCTATGCCTGACATACAAGACCATGTCCAATCAGGATGTGGTGGACATGCTCCACTGCAAGCAATCCAAATCCACCAGAACCATGAGAGCTAAAGATTTGAACCTCAGCACATACATGTATAGGACATGCTGTAGGGACAGAGTCATAACTCTGAGGCTTCTCACACTCTAGCAGAGTATCCCAGTTCATGTTAGACAGAGTCCCTCACTGACTCTCTTCAAGAGAAATCTGGACAACTGGATGTGAGATTGTAGGTTTACCCCAGGGTCCTCCTGTGTCACTACTAGACAGAGGCACAGTCAAGTTATTCGATTATAAGGGGTCATAATGTGTCACTACTAAGTCAGAGGCACAATATTCGGAATCTATTCTGTACACTTATTACCACTATAAGGGGTGGCAATAGCCACATCACTATGGCTAGGCTTATAAATGCACTAGGGCAAATAGCCTAGTAGTAAACTATGAAACTATGAAACTATGGTGTATGTGTAGGTATTGTCAGTCAAGCACTATAATGTGGTTTGGGGGGCTTGATATCTTCCTGTATTCCAACATTTTTTGTCTATTCCTTCTAGCATGTCAAGGGATCAGTTGCTAGTGTCCTCTCCTGCTCAGCTGGTGAACCTGGGAATATTGAGGCAATGTTACAATTGCCTCATGTACACAGACAACCCTCTCCTTCTCCCACAAAACACAGATACATGCGAGAGATGCAACTATATAGCCAAACTGGAGGCTGAGCTCTCTCAACATAGGACTGGCAAGACCAGAGAGGAGGAGAAGGTAACCACACACACCACAAACCCAGTCTCACATAGCACTATCACAACTTCAAATCATACACATAAACACACAAAGACATACTCGGAGGCTCTGATCAGACATCTACCAAAACAGCAGAGGCCACCAAAGCAGACACCCAAACAACTGCCTCCACAGGGCACAGCACATGCAACACATAGACCACAGAGCCAGTGTGCCAAACAGTCACAGCCCTTAAGGCCAAACACAATGCCAGACACACTTGTCATAGGTGACTCCATAGTCAGACACACTGACGTCCCGCTCACCAGATTGAGTAAGGAGACGGTCACAGTAAGCTGCCTATCGGGCACTGGAATCCACCACATAATGCAAGCACTCAGGTCACTCAACTGCAAGTACAAGTATGACTCAGTCATTGTCCATGCTGGTGTGAACGACCTGAGACATACCTCCCTGGACTACATGAAAAGAGACATAGAGGAGCTCTCTGATTATGTAGCCCAAGCAGGTATGACCCTGACCTTGAGCAGTATCCTACCTTCACCAAGAATGATGCCACAATACAGAGACAAGATGATCAGCTGTAATAATTGGCTTAAACTATGGTGTCATTCAAAGGGGATCCAATGTCTCTCTGCCTGGGATGACATGCTGGACAAGCCATGCTGATTTGCAAGGGATGGCTTGCACCTGTCACCCCTGGGCTTCCGGATTTTGGCTGAGGCTCTTGCCACCCCCATTGTGCCTTTTTTAGGCAAGGCTCAGATTCTAAACCTACCACCCTAGAACACAAAAAGGGAAAACAACTAAGGGTAATGCTGCTCAACGCCAGAAGTCTCAACATCAAGATGCACGCACTCGAAGCCCTTCTCAGTATGGAGAACATTGATGTCTGTGCTGTGACTGGAACCTGGTTCAAGGCTCCTGACAGCATCCCCGTACTATCAGGTGTTACCTCATATCATGCGTTCCGGCCCCAAAATCCGGACAACACCAAGAAAGGAGGGTGGGTGTCCATATTCATCAAGGACACCCTCACCTCAAGGTTGGTGGCAACACACGATGCATCGGAGACCATCCAGGTGCAATTAACCATAGGCAAGACTGCTCTGCAGTTTGTAGCATGTTACAGGCCACCCTCTCAAACTCAGGAACCTCACACAGCTTTCCTGAAAACACTGGAGGGGATAAATGTATCTCCAAACACCATCATACTGGGTGATTTCAACTATCCAAATCTAGACTGGGATCACTACTCAAGCCCCAACACTCTAGCCCAAAGGTTCCTAGAGTTCATAAACTCAAATGCCATGGAACAACTAGTCACCATCCCCACAAGAGGAAACAACATACTAGATCTCATCATCACGAACATGGGGTCACAATGTTCAACACCAGAAGTATACCCATCATTGGTGAGATCAGATCATAAACTAATCTCACTGGAAGTCCACATCCCACTCCCACCCCAGATAAAAAAGACCACAGTGAAGAACTTCTCAAAAGCCGACTTCACACTTCTAAAGACTGGTGTGGTCTCTTTCAAGGCCAGTGGAAACCATTACCCAAGCCGCTGAATCACTTACAAATGCCTTCTACCAGCACCTCCAGGACTGCATGGATCAGGCAATCCCAAACAAAACAAAGACTCTTTGTACCAAAGGCAAGCATCCAGTCTGGTGGACCCCAGCCATAAACAAGCTCTACAACAAAAGGAAGGAGCTACTACAAGATAGAGCAAAATCTGTAGAAGGGAAGACACCCCTGCTCATTATAAGTAAAGAACTGAGATCTCCCATAAAATCATCCAAGGCAAATTCTGAGAGAAAACTCGCTAAGGGCTCAAAAGACAATCATAAGGCCTTTTTTAGCTATATTAGAAACCTGGGAGAAAACTCCCAGATATGCTCAGAATTAGTTCAAAATGACGTAAAAATCACTGAACCTACAGACATTGCCAACATACTGGCTGACAGGTTCAGTGCAGATCCCCCCCCCCAAAAGGAGAGATATCTATACCAGAGGATTGTAGCCCCCCAAACATCTCAAATGCTCAGGTGAGAACTGCTCTATCCAAGGTGAAAAACACAGCATCCATGGGACCAGATGGTGTCCCCGGTTGTGTGCTCCACGAACTCAATGAGGAATTAAACCCGCAGTTAGGGCAGCTGTTTAATCTTAGCCTCACCTCAGGATACATACCCAAGGAGTGGCGTATGGCAATGGTGGTCCCACTTCACAAAGGAGGTGCCTCCACCGACCCCGGAAACTACCGTCCCATCAGCTTGACAAGCCTGGTCTGCAAAGCTATGGAGAGGATCATAATGGAACTCATAAATGAAGACATAGGGGACTTGCAGACTTTGGATCCAACCCAGTTTGGCTTT
Organism: Protopterus annectens; assembly: GCF_019279795.1. Classification (NCBI taxonomy): domain Eukaryota; kingdom Metazoa; phylum Chordata; order Ceratodontiformes; family Protopteridae; genus Protopterus; species Protopterus annectens. The sequence goes on along the minus strand of NC_056746.1, from coordinate 752,435,006 downwards.
GTCAAGGGCAGATCATGCCTTTTAAACTTGGTTGACTTTTTCAAAACAGTCACCAAGGCCATTGACGAGGGCAAGGCAGTCCACACAGCCTACCTTGACCTGGCAAAGGCTTTCGACACAATACCCCACTCGGGTATCATTGAAAAACTCACCAGCTTAAATGTAAACCCATACGTCACAAGATGGGTTGCAAACTGGCTAAGTGACAGAACCCACAGGGTCAGAGTTGCTGGCGCCTTGTCACACTCCAAGCCTGTCACAAGTGGTGTCCCACAGGGCTCAGTCCTGGGCCCACTTTTGTTCAGCATCTACTTTTCAGAAGTACAAGCAAACACAGGAGGATTATGGCTGACAAAGTTTGCAGATGACTGCAAACTGGGAACCATAGTTGAAAACCCATCTGACATAGACATCCTTCAGAAGGGTCTCATAGAAACAGATAACTGGTGCCAGAGCCATGGCCTAAAGTTAAATGCTAAACAATGCATAGTCATACCCTTCGGGAAAAACAAGGTTACCCCTAGTTACCATATAGGTAGCAATCCTCTAAGCACAGAAGAGGTTATCAGGGATCTGGGCACCCAGGTTGACACTAACCTTTCGTTTGACACTCACGTTGCCAAAGTAGTTAGGAAGACCTTCTACATTGCCCACCTGATCATGCAGGGATTCACATCTAGATCAAGGGAGGTCATTGTTCCCCTGTACTCATCACTCATCAGACCAATGATTGAGTACAATGCCCCATTCGGAATGTATCTGACCCGACACCTGCAGCAATTGGAAAGGCCCCATAAATTCCTCACCAGAAGGATAAAGGGTCTCAAAAATATGTCTTATGCTGCCCGACTGAAGGAACTCCAGCTCTATTCAGTCGCCACCGCCTGCTCAGAGGTGACCTGTGCCTGACATACAAGGCCATGTCCAACCCGGAATTGATGAACATGCTTCACCTCAAAACCTCTAAATCCATCAGAACTACAAGAGCAAGAGACTTAAACCTCAACACGGCTATTAATAGGACGTGCTGGAGGGACAGATTCATCACCCAGAGACTCCCTATGCTGTGGAACAACATCCTGGTACATGTGAGGCAGAGCACCTCGCTGGCTTTGTTCAAGAGAAATCTTGACCAATGGATGGGAGATCGCAGGTATACCCCAGGGATAACCTCAGTGTCACTGCTTGACAGAGGCACAGCAAAATAATGGGCCTATTATCCTTCAAACTGAAGGGGTGGAAGCCACAAAACTCTGGGCTAGGCTTATAAATGCCCTAGGGCAGATAGCCTAGTATGAACCTATGAAACTATGAACATAGGCCTGGTGTGGTTCCTGCTATTAGGACAGTGGTCTGCAGCAAGCTATATAGTAGTAGGCAGTTTTAGCCATTGGTATTTGACCATGGCTAATCCATGTTGCTTCTTGTTGTGGTACCAACATGGGGGTGTGGTTATCCATGACATTTATTGCTAGTCACCCTCGTTTTGTACCTTGTTCCATGTTTTTGCACATGTACATCACTGTATGAAGTGTGACCTGGTAGTGTTAGGGTGCTGATGTGGGCTTTGACCCAGTTTTCTATTACAGCACTGATATCTACATTCTCTATACTGTGTGCGTTTACACTGCACGCATCTTGCTGTTTATACTTCTGGCATTGGGTAGCATTACATCTAGGTTCCTATCCCTTGTGGTACCTATAAAGGTGGGTTTGTGTTTTTGTGGTTTATGATTGGTGAGGGTGGATGTTAGTCAGGGTCCTCAGGTGTGCATATGGTACATGGTGTTACATTACTTAACACATGGCATTCATGCCTCAGGTGGTGCTGCAGGGCTGCCTCTGTCGGATGCACATACTACACTCCCTGTACATGTTTGGAAGCAGGTTGTGTCATGTTAGGCATCCCTGTTACTATATGAGTGAGTCAGAGCGGGTATCGGTCCCAGTGTTCCTACTGACCAAGTGTATGTGCTATGCGTTGCCTCTTTGCCAAGGCCAGGGCATACTGGGCACGCCTCCTTCTGCCTACTAGGGCAAGGTCAGGTTATTCCTCCTCCGAGTCACCCTCTGCCTGTGGTGGCCTTGGCAATGGTGGGGGTATGTTTGGCCCAGCCCTATGCTGGTCCTGCTGCAGCTGTTTCTGCAGGATTATATTATGTAGCATAGCACATATCATGATCATTTGGGTACATGTAGTTGGTGTGTACTGCAAGGCTCCACCAGATGTGTCCAGACACCTGAACCGTGACTTGAGCAGCCCAAACACATGCTCTATGACATTACGTGTTTGTGCGTGTGCCTCATTATGGCGTTCCTGTTCAGGTGTGTGTGAATTTCTGATGGGTGTCATCAGCCACGGCTCAAGTGCATAACCTGCATCCCCCACTAGGTGTCCGTGTGGGTAGTCCCCACTGGCAAATGATTGGTACAGCTGCGTCAGATGCCAGATGTGGGAATCGTGGTAGCTCCCAGGGCAGCCAGCACACACATTCATTATTATGCCCTGGGCATCACACACGACCTGGCAGTTGATGGAGGGGAATCCCTTGGGGTTAATGTAGGCTCTACCCTGCTCACCGGCTGGTGCTTTGATGCGTATGTGCATGCAGTCTATTGCACCCAGTACCTCAGGGTATCCCGCTATTTGCTGGAAGAGACGCATATTGCTGGCCAATACCTCACGGGCATTGGGGAAATATACATGATCACTGACATGTGCTGACATGGCATCCAGGAACTGGTGCAGTACCCTGGAGGCTGATGCCTGTGATATCCCCATCATATCACCAGTTAGTCTCTGGAAGGTACCTGTTGCTAGTATTCTTAGGCCAACACATACCTTGGTTTCCACTGGGATGGGTTCCCCTCTGTTGGTTCTGTGTGTGAGGCGAGGCCTGCACAGCTCAACAATTTGCTGCAGAAGGTCTCTGTCCACTCTGTAGCGCTTTACTATCTCCAGCTCATGTAACCCATGGTAGGTGACCCTGGGCCTGTATACTCTTCTCCTTCTCCTCACTCTGGGTTGTCTGTCAGCATCTGCATTGTCACCACCCTCAGAAATTCGCCTATGCCTGATTATAACAGCTATGGCAGCCCCTAGCATTTCTGCTCTGAGTTCAGCTTTTTTCAGTTTTCAATTCTGATAGCTTACTTTATTGCAGTATCTCTTGTGAGAAACACCCTGCACTATTGTTTGCAATGTTTTAAGTGCTGGGTTGGGATTCTGGTCTGCCTGTGTAAATGCCTGCTTCCAATTGTTCACACCAATTAATTTCAGCAGTCTCCTCTAGCAGCTTCCCTGTATTCTGGTTGTTTCCTTTTTCCTCCCTGTTTCCTGAGGGGGAGCAATGTGCACACCAGCTTAAGCATGCTCACAGTTACTTAAACGCGCGCACACATCCTTACATGGTGTGAACTTGGCTGATTCGTGGTAAAACGCGCGCACACTGCCTTACACACGTGCACGCCCGCGCAAACCGTTGTAAATGGTTTGCAACACGCTCCCACATGTTGTACCTGCCTTACACGCGCGCACACACGCGCATGCATGTATATCAAGAAAGTTTGAGTGTAGGGATAGTGTGCACCCTCTATTTCTTGACTTTCCTAGTGTTCTGTTGGGACACACCTCTCTCCCTGATGTCTGTCTTTCATCTGTCATGTTACACTGCCCTCAAATGTGTTACATTTATTTCTATCATTCCCCCCCCGTGATGTCACCTACCTCTTACTCTATTCCTCCCCCCTTCTATAACTCTTACACTACTCAGAAAGTGCTCATTACCTATGTGGCAGTGTGATTCAGTATTGTCACCCTCATTTACATAGGATTGCCTAGTAATGCTTAGTTACATGTCTTACACGGAGCTTCCCCCCCTTGACAACCACTACACGGAGGCCATATTGTTTTTGGTCTGCTAGTCCCTGCATTGTCATTCCATGTAATACATAAATCCCACAATTGTGGGCTTATAAGCTTCGGTTTTCACTTTTGAGCAGCGCACCCCATTTGCGCGGGTGTGCGCTGCAGTTAAACATCAAAATCCCACGAAAAAAAAAAGTTAGTTTAAATAATTTTGCAACACTTTTTAATGCCAATGGCCACATATTTGGCCATTGGCATGCTAAATGAAACATATGCACCCTTTATTTGGAGCTGACATAGCTCCGTTGTCAATTTTGCAGAAATGTACTCAGTCGTCAGCTGAGTACATTTCTGCAGCTAACACGTCCGTTACACGGACTGGTTTAGGCTTCTTGGATCGCTCAAATACCTCATTTGCATATCTTTGAGCTGCAAATGAGGTATTGAGCATTTCCACGCCCAGTCCGTGTAAGAGATGTGTTAGCTGTCTCTTACACGGAGGTTTGGGCTGTTCCTGGATCGGGAGGCTTACACGGAGGCTTACACTACTCTTAAACTCCGTGTAAGCCTTCCTAAATCCTGCTCACTGTGTTTACTATTTAGTTTAAGACCTAACACCTAAAGATTACTACCACTATAAAAATAGTTTCTGCTGAAGAGTTTGCCGTTTATACTTTTTTCATAACCTCTATGGTTCCAAAGCTATGAACATTTGTTTGAAATGTGAGGACATAATTTGATTCTATCAAAAGGCTTAGGCTCCACCCATTGGAAGTTACAATAAAAACTTCCTGAGCCTGTCCCGCATGTAATGACTTCGATCCTCACAATTATCAGGATATCCAACTATTATAACTTCCTGTTTTGGAATAAAATAATCTTAAAATGATGCCACCACTGGGGATAAATGTCTCACAATTTGCGAAAACACCACAGCTTGATTAAGTGTTGACACAACAAACGTGGATCTGGCTGTAGAAGAGATCCCCTCCCCAACATACAAATGAGTCCATCACATCTTCAATCCCACCTGGTCACTGATGGAAAACAAAACCACACATTTATATCAAAAGCAATACAATGCCAAGTCAGCAGCCACTAAACAAGCAGAAGTACTCCCCTGATTCAGTTTGCTCTTCCACCACCCCTGCCAGCACATTTCATGCACCCCTTCAGCAGTACACACCCTTCTCAAAAAAAAAATCATTGAAAGCATACTGCTTGCCTCCGTCGACACTCCCACTACAACAACAGCCAAACTAACGTAACCAGACTCAAATGACATTTGCCACCCTTCCTTCTCCCTGTGACACCACAGGTGACAATCATGTCTCCAACGACAGTCATCCTCTGCCCTGCTTTAAACCATGATGCTTCCATCTCCCAATACATTAACAATGGGAAACAAGTACCAGCGATTATTTAATCGTGACAGTTGCTGGACAAAGCCATAGCAACTAACAGCATCTCCCATCATCTCTAAATCTGATAAACAAAGTCTGGGTTAGTTAGCAAGAGACAGTCTATCCAACAACTCCACAAAAGATGTCTTTTTCTTAAGATCACTTGGTTATAAGGAACAGCATCACTATAGAGAAACATACCACATGCTTTTGTTTATTTATTTATTTATTTATTTTAAATTGACTGAACTCCTTTACTATATTGCCTGCAATAAAAGGGGGCTCATGTTCTGTAACAAAAATTAACTTTTGTTAATTCATCCTTCCCATCAATTCCTTTACCCATTTCCTGTAAAATGCAATGTGTGATCCATTTTTAAAGTGAATGTGCTTCTACTTCTCCAAACGAAAGCTCCCTTGGACTTGTAAAACAGTTGTTCGAGAGTAGGCAATAGCAGGAATACTGTCATTGTGCGACCGCTATTTAGTCATACCCACATTCAGGCACACATCAGTAATGACCAGCTCACAGTGATTCTTAAACAGAACACATAATTTTAGGGCGAGTGTGGGTGAACAATGTAAGTTTAACTCCTGGAGTTACAGAAGTACCCTTCCGGTGAAATCTGGACAAACCAGTGTAAAAGTGGGCAAAAGGTGCTTCCATACTCTGTCCAAACAAGACAAGCCATCATGTGGTTTTCCCCCACTTTGCACCATATCTAACCTTCTCTGAACAAATGGTGCTTCAATACCCTGTTCAAACATCTAACCAGTGGGACCACAAGCAAACTTAACGACGGTTGTTAAATATTGTTCATATAAGCCTAAAGGAGCTAACAGATGTGCATTAAAAAAAAAAAAAGACATGGAGTCTTCACAGCTTCACTTCCTCCTCCTCCACCCCTTGAGAGGTATTCACGGATGCCTCGTGGCCCATGAAAACACGTTACAACAAGACCTATTCCCCAGCTGAGTGTAATCAGATGTAGTAATCCCGTGTCTCCACCTCATAGAGAAAGACTCTGGACAAAGCCATGAATAAAACTGGGATAAAGCCCCAACATAGGGACAATTTTCAAGTACCGCTCCCACAACCTTAAGAAACAGATGGAACAACAGGCCTTGCACACCATGAATTGTCTGAAGGGCAGGAAGCCTGAAACCCAAATGCCTGCCACCATCCTCTAACCTGACTCTCCAATGATTTGCCACTAATCTGCCAGAAATCCACAACTTTATGAAAACGGACCAAACTGCAAGGCAAGATTCTGGACAGCTTGAGAAAATCAGAACCCTTGAGAGGTATGGCACTAATATATCTTCGCTTAACCACGTTTATTCACTTACATGATCACACTCCCCCCATCATTACATGGAGAAAGACAAAGAAAAAAAATTAGACAAGACAATGGAAAGATTTTCAACAATAACAGCCTATCCCCTATACTAGAGCAGTTCACCTCCTCCTTTAAACCTATATGTACAACATAGTAATGTTTAAATTAAATTCAATATGTAATTTATTTAGCCTACACCATGCATCCCCACCCAAGGCAAATTAACTGCAGCAAACTGAAAACCCCAATGTAGTAATATTACCATTAGGACTCAATAGAGTCAAAAACCTATTGTTAGAGAAATGGAGAAATACTATCCCAACTTACTCACCTCCTTCTTCATATCACTACTGACCCAAGGCCTACCCGTCCACCAAAGTTCCTACAGGTCGTCTCAGACATAATCCTGTTCTGTAGCAAGTTCACACCAAAAATGTGATTCCTACAGCAGTTACACTTGCCTAAAACCTTTTAAGCCCCTTCCAACCTTACCTCATTTCCTCCCAATCATCCCTCATTCCCGTTTAACCCTATCCTCCCCATCTGCTTAATTCCTGCTACTGTATTTATCTAGCCCCACTTGAAGATGTCCCTGGACAAATTGGTCTGTTACCAAACCTCATTACTTTCCTATTAAATAGCCTATAGAGAAATTGAGAAAAAAAAGTTCCTGACAAACAACCCATGGCTCATGCAAATGATGTTACTGAAAAGGGTACAGCTGTGTGTTTGTAGCTTTTTGTTTACAGCTGCATAGTGACTTATACCATGGCACTGGAGCTGTAGTTAAGGGACCAGCTTATTCCTTATACTGTGATGGAATGGGAGCATGCGGATCTGATTCCAAAATGAGCTAAGTGGAGACTTCAGACTAGGTGCAGACAAATGGTAGGATGAAATGATCATGTAAAATGTCCTGTGAGTCTATTAAATTGGACTTGTATAGTATGACTTTAACGTATGTGCATTTTGCAGTTAAACTACTAAATGTCCCCATACTTTAATCCTTAACACTGCCTTGAAACTGAGATAGTGCTTGATAACAATGGTAAATATAGCAATTTAGTAGTAATGATGCTGATTAAAATCCAGTATAACAGGATTTTATTATAATAACATAACTCAGACTGAGCAGTCGCATGAGTTTTTAGCATTAGGGAGAGCACTCTGTCCTCCTTTTTGCAATCATAACAATGTATCATTTATGCAGAATCTTTTGGCTCAGTACTTAGCAAGATGTGTACCTTAATAAATACTTTAATGCCATTATAGTTAATATATGACAGAGGAAATTATTTTCTTTTTTGTCATTAAACAGAACATGCTTTCCATATTTCATAATGTTTTCCTTACACCTTTCAAAATGCAGTTCTTAGGTAGTTAACTATAGAACCTCTTTTCAGCTACAACCTGGATAAAGTTTATTTATTTATTTATTTAACAAGTAGGTGAAGTGGGCAATTAGTGTCTCCTTTTTATCAAAAACTATTCATAAAAACATAACATTTACAGCCTGAACAAATAATAATAAAAGAGTTGTAAAAGGCAGGGATTAACATGTCTACATTCAAATAATACTTCTCCAGACTATAACTTCTAAAATGACTGAAGTCCTGTAGGACCAAAGAAAGCACTTGCAATGTTAAGGTTGCTGCTATGTGACAAATTCAGAGGAAATGCACTCACTTTCCTGGTACTCATAGAGTTTGTTTTCTGGTGATTGAAGCTGGTGTAAGGGTCAGGTTTTCAGTCTTAAGCCCAGGTTAAAGAGGTTTTGGCAGTGCATAGAGATGTAAAGAGTAGGATGGACAGGGTCTAAGCAGTCTAAGCTATGAAATCAGAATTCAGAGGCCTGCAGTCATTGAGATGAGCCACAGTAAAGGCTTGCAGTGGTCCATGTGAAGGAGCTTGAAAATATGTGCTAACTAGAAATGTAAGGCTTTGGTTAGTTGTAAGCCAGCCCTGCCTGCCTGTCTTTGTGACAATAATACACATTCCTGCATGTTCCAACAATGAAGCAACATGTCAAGTTTGCAATGTATGCAATTTTACTTTATTTGTGGCAGTGCTGGAGCTAGTGCTATGAAGGGAGTACTCTGTGGTAGGAAGAAATAAATCTGGGCCAGTGTTTAGGAATAGCTATGCTGTTGGGGCAGAGGATTGTTAATGCTATCGCAAGGATAGATAATTAAGGTAATTTTATTTCTCAAATTACAAATTTGTGGGAAGCAGGTAAGTAAAGGCTCAAGTCAAATCCCAAGGTATTTCATGGATTGCACTATGTTCAGAGGCCCATCATCTGAGCCTGTTAAGTTTTTTCTTCATCGCACAAGGACAAGTTCTTATGAGTTGAAAAACAACACTGGATTGGTTTTGCTATGATTACTGTTAGATAAGGCACATGTAAAAGATGTAATATTTGTTGAAACATAGACAATACAGTGATGGCTGGCAGCACCGAATATGCTTATAACATTCTTAAAAAGAATATATGATATTATTTGTGTAGATACAAGTATGATACTAAGCATTAAGATATGTACATTGAGTAACAATGTTTGTGAAATAAGTGCATTAGTTATTAATGCTTCAGCATCTTTACTCTCAACCATTATATCTGTAGGACGGACATCTGTAGGCATCAAAGTGGTACTTCTTAAACTTTAGTTTGAACATCTGTAGGTAGCAATTAATTGTCTGCTTGGTGCAGTCTTTTTAAATGTCCCCTCTTCCCTAGAGCCAATACGAATGAAGGCTGCTTGACTGCAATGGAATTCTAAACTCTGGGTCACAATGTCAAGTGATGGATAGCAAGTGACCTTTTTTGTGCATTAGGATTACTACAGGGCACTGGGTGCAATAATTTGTTTAATTAATAATTGGCTCCAGTTATTATAGCAAGCATTCCTGTTATTTGCTTAGTCAAACAATGATATTCCCTATAATCAAAAATGGAAATAAAATATGAGGCCTTTCTTAATGCTGTCTGAAGAATATGAATATTGCTGGGTGAAGGAAAGGCCATTGCTACCCTTCCTTCTGGGGTACATGGTCAGCATGTTTATAACAAAGCTTCAGTTGCTCTATTGTGTCTTCCTGGATAACACAATAATCATCATTATTAGCTCCCTTATTCCCATTTTTTCTACATAGGGCCCGGGTGCCACATGAACTGTCACCACCTCCCTCAATTTAGTACCACTCTCCTACCTTTTTCAACAGTCATGACCGTCACAGGCCTTCTCTCATACAATCTTTCCAACTCTTGGCTGTGTATCCTCATTTCTTCTTGCCTTCTTCCCACCTCTTTCAAAAATCATTTTCACAAAATGATATTCTGCTTTCCTGCCCATGTTCTCAAACCACCATACTCTGTTTTCATTGATCTTCTCTGAAATTGAAACTACTTTGGCTTCTGCTTTGATGTCATTATTTCTTTATCTGTCCCATAATCTGCATCCTACCACCCCTCTCAGGCATTTCATCTCCATCACCTTTAGCTTTCTCAACTGGTCTGTCTACATTGTCCAGGTTTCTATGCCATACAGAAATATTGATTGTAACTTTGTTTTGGATACTTTAATGTTCAGCTTCTTTGACATTCTTCTGACAATTACTGTCACAAAGTTTCATGCCATTTGGCTACAACACTTCGGATTCTAGCTTTGACCTTCTCATTCAGACTTCCCTTCCCTTTAACTTCTCCCAGATACTTGAAGCTGTTAATTTGTTACATTATTGTCTCTTCTATCTCAATTTTTAGCTTCTTCTAATTTCCACTATTTGTTGTTATGACAACTGTCTTGTCTGTTTTCAGTTGCATTCCATGTGCTTTCAGTTTTACATTCCAGTCCCCTATCATTTGTTGAAGTTACTGTTCCGAGTCTGCTTGCAGTGCCACATTACCTGCAAGTTTGTTTATCTGTCCCCTTTGACCTGTTTTATTAATGTAGTCCATCACCAGTATGAGCAGGAACTGCCTCAGAGCTGAACCCTGATGCACACCGACTTCCACTAGGGGACCCCCCTGTGTGTCCAAACACTGTTCATACTTGTATCACTGGGTTCTTCTACATAACATGCAGTAATTCTGCCATTGTTTCCAGGACGTCAAATCATTGCAAGAATGCCCAAATCAACTTTTATGGGACCTTCTCATATGCTTTCTGCAAGTCTAAGAATGTCCGTTTGGGCTGTTGTCTCATTTCCAGCTTCTTCTCCTTTATCTGTCTCACTGCAAGCATCAGGTTAGTTGTGCTACAGTCTGAATCTGAACCACTCATCTTCCATCTTACTTTCTACTACTCTTTGCGGTGGACAACACTAAATAAATTCACATGTGAATGGGAATTATTGTACATATATGCAAACAGCACGTCTTCTCTCTGCAAGGCTCATGGGTTCATGGATTCAGCAGTCAAGATTACATAACTTAATGGACTTTAAGATGTTAGACCACCAGTCCTTCATGCTGATATTACCCTACAATCTCCCATTAGGTGTGTACTACTAACCATATCCTCTTATCATCTGTGCTCACTATCATATAAAATGAAATACTATTCAAAACTTCCCAGCCACTCCTATACTCACAACAACATCATCATCTAATTACTGTTCTGAATATAAACATCCAATTAATGCTGATGTATATTCAAATGCATCCTGTATTTAGAACATCTACAACTGAAACCTGCAACTCTTTCATGCTTACAGTGAAAACTCACATTGCATTCCCATTCCATCACACCACTTGTGAATGATGCATGTAATGGATTATGAGCCAATCAATGTTATTTTTAGAATTCCTTTACTTAGCAAGCATTTGTTACATACTGTTGTTCCTTATTGTATTATATGATAACTGTAAGTCTTAGCAGAATAGATTTAATTAAATGTTGCACTGAACTTTGTTTATTTTGGAGCTTTTCTCCCAGGGCTTCCACTGAAAATGGGTGGCTAACCCAGCTGGACATTCCCGGTTAACCAATGCTAATAAATATATATATATATATATATATATATATATATATATATACACATATATATATTTATATATATATATATATATATATATATATATATATATATATATATATATATATATATATATATACCTTTACATTTTGTTGATTTGATTAACCCTGCTAACCAGGAAGTACAGAAAAAATAAATCTGTCAACACAATATGATGCAAGTTATAAAAACAGAAATAGTAATATAGAGATTTAAGCACACCTTATTTAGAATGTTTGAAATATAGACATATTAACATATGCACATATTTCCAAACATGATATAACTATAGGAATGGAAACACATGGTCACATTGAAATGTATCCCAGACATTGAGAACAATACATGCAGAATCAGAAACATAAGCATTTCCAGGTTGATATGTCATTCAAAAGGAGTATACGTAGAGCAAAGACATTTGTGAATTGCACTTGCAAAAATATTAGGTGATGCCACATTTGTGGCAGAATAAGGTACAAGAGAAAAGAGATCTGAATGATATTTTGAAGTATGGAAATATTAAGTACCTCGTGAGGAAATGTGCTGCAGAGCTCATTGAACTCTTTTTGGGGTTGATTTGCTTAGATTTTTGTTAAAAGAATGAAGAAGTCTAAGAGAGTTATAGAAGGGGAGGAGTGCTGAGAGGGAGGGACATTTGCAGCTAAACGTGATTTTTGTGTGTGTCTAGGAGGTGAATAACTATAACTCTGTTAGAGAAGAACATCCACACCAGGTCATTAAGTATATTGCAGATGTGAGCAAAATGCTGTGGTTGCATGGAAACCTTAGCTATATTGCAGTAAGCAGATTCCAGCTTGTGATAGGTAGCTTTGCTAAGATCACCTGTGGCCATTGTTCTGTATAACAATTTAAGTAAAAGTAGTGAGATGGCTAGTGTTCTCAAGAATAAGATTGTACAGGACTGCTAGCCTTTTGTGGATTTTTAATACAATTTTATTCATGTGTTCTGAAAAAGTAAGCTTTTTATCTACCGTTATTCCTTAGTGGTGCTATTGCTAGAGCTGAGAGTTGGGGGGGGGGGGGTGTATGTTGTTTTTTTTTACTAAAATCATTCCCCGGGATTCATGAACCTTGCACCAGGCGCCCGCATAGCGTTGGCGTTATAAAGCCAAATATGGCCACCGAGCGATTCAGGTATGAACCAATCCCACGTGCACTACCGGCGTGCGCCGGACCTGCGCCACCCCCGGCGTAGGTATGCTAAACACACTGTGTGCAGTATTGCACCATGCAAATGAAGGCAAATAGCGATCCACGAAGTGGCGCAGGCAATGTAAACCAAAAAAAAACGGTTTACATTTACCCAAACATGACCAAGGGGTAACGGAAGGCTGTCAACGTCAGGTATCATACAGGTGCAATATGCCAATGGCGAAAGGCACCGAGAATGTCCAAAGAAAACATGCACAAAATGTAAATAATGACATAAATGGTATGTACGCAGAAACCACAGCAGAACCCCCGGACTTGTGCACAGAAGGTGCAAAACAATGAAATAATATGACAATGTCCTAAAAGAGCAGTATAATACACATCAGCTGCACAGCCACCACACACCATAGTATGTATGGAAAGCCTCAACCCCAGCGCAAGGGTTGTCAACGAGTGGCGGCAGTGTTCGGCGCCATAACCATGTATAAGCAGTCAATGCCATGCAAATGAGGCAGATAATAGTGAATCGCAAAACCGCCGCCGGTGTAAGGATGGAGCAAACGGCGCAGCTGTATTACACCGAAGAGTGGCCTACATGGAATACATGTCAATCGCAGAGGGGTATGCCACTGTAGGAGGAAGCACATTGGAGGCCAGCAAACATGGGCTGTACAATGCACATCACAGCAGCAGGACCGGCGTGTGAGGAAATAGATGCGCTGAGAGTACATAATGTGCACACAGATGCATGTGCACGATGATGACTACATTCCCCAACCCAGTCATGGGACGGCCTCCCCGTCAACAACCACGGATATAGGAAGGTAATGCGGAGAATATGAGGAAATGCGGAAGCAGTGTAATTGGAGCTGTAATGAGCAATCAACACCAATCAATCCAGGAAGGGCAAACAGCGGCGGCTGACAACTCTGCATGCAGACTCCCACAAAACGGGAAAGGGGAGGCATAGGAATGCAAAGATAGTAGGGGATGTAGCAGAAATGCAAAGAGCAAAGAACCGAAATAGCACAGCCAAGTACAGAGGTAGCATAACGGCGGCGGCAGACAAAATGCATCATATGCCATTTGCCTGCAGGATGCACTGCAGGCAATAGTAGGTGCAACGTGCAGAAACAGTAAGGTAAGATGCAAAGCTAAGCCAATGCAGGCAAGTGTAATGTAACACTAAAGGCAACAGCGTTGCAGTTGCAACGGTAAAACACTGAAGATAATCCACAGATACGGCCACACAGACACACCCAATGACATCACCGGGTATACAGCACAACAGTATAAAGTGTGAATGCACACAACACACAGCGATTTCCCAAACGCCGCACCGTGAGGTGTAAACACACGGGAACTTTTAATATGTATATGTTGGGTGCCGCCGTGGCCGTGATGCATCGGTATGTGTCAGAGACAGACGGAGTTGCGGAGGAGGGTGCCGACAACTACCGTAGGCCTCAGAGGAGAAGGAGAGTGTTCAGACCAAGGGTGACCTACCAGGGGCTGCAAGACCTGGAGATAGTAGAGCGCTACAGGGTGGACAAGGACACGTTACAGCAAATAGTGGAGCTGTGCCGGCCACGCCTGAGAACAAGAGACAACAGAGGGGAGCCCATCCCAGTGGACACAAAGGTATGTGTGAGCTTGCGAATACTGGCTACAGGTACGTTTCAAAGGCCAACCGGGGATATAATGGGCATCTCACAGGCATCAGCATCCAGGGTACTACACCAGTTCCCGGATGCCATGTTCTGACATGCCCATGAGCATAAAAACTCCCCCAGATCTCAGGGGGGGTGGGCTAGAAATATGCGCCACTTCCACCGTGTGGCACAATACCCGGAGGTACTGGGTACGATAGACTGTACGCACATAGAAATCAAGTCACCACCTAGGGAGCAGGGTAGACACTACATAAACCGCAAGGGATACCCCTCCATCAATTGCCAGGTCGTGTGCAATGCGCAGGGCATTATCATGGATGTGTGTGCTGGCAGCCCTGGAAGCTACCACGACTCCCATATCTGGCATGCCTCACAGCTGTATCAGGTATTCACCAGGGGGGACATCACACAAGGTCACCTTGTGGGGGATGCTGGCTATGCACTGGAGCCATGGATGATGACACCCATCAGAAATGCACACACACACACATGCAAGAACGCCATAATGAGGCACACGCGCAAACCAGAATAATCATAGAGCGTGTGTTTGGGATGTTGAAATCACAGTTCCGGTGCTTGGACACATCCGGTAGAGCCTTGCAGTATTCTCCAGGCACATGTGCCCACATATTCATAGTATGTTGTATGCTACACAATATGATTCTGCGGAAACAGCTGCTGCAGGGACATAATGGTGTAGGGCCACCAAGCCCGCCACAACTGCCAAGGCAAGCACAGGCACAGGGCGTTCAGCACCATGAACACACTGTGCCAGCCCCAGTAGGTAGACGGAGGCGTACCCAATATGCCTATGCCTTGGCAAAGAGGGAACATATAGCACATACTCTGACAGCGTAGGCCCCATGGACTGACACCTCCCTACCTGCACACACAGTGAAATGGACGCCACACAAACATGTCCGCCCGTAATGTGTACCGTATGGGCGGACGTATGTGTGACTCCAACATAGGCAACACCCAAACACTGCACACCCAATAGCCAGCGGAGCATGGAACGCCAACACCTCAACCGCACGCCGGTCCTACAGCAGATGGCGTAGCCGTATGCTGCCACTTTCGGCGCAAGTCGACCACATATGTACTTATGTGCATACACAGATACGGAGATAGATATCATCACACACGTAGAAATATATGTACACATACACAGATATAAAGTACAACAGGTAAATATGGAATCCCAGGGATGCAAGTTTACAGAGAAGTAAGACGCGAAATCTCCACATAGTAAACATAGTGAACGACAACCCGATCATCTGGGAGGGTGGGCAGAGCAGGGAACGCCAGCCATGGAAATGTCAACCTGCATCAATGCATATCAGCGGGTCGGGATGGTCGCCAGGCCACGGTACAGTAACAGGACATGTGCGTGTCATATTTATAGGATATGAGTGCGGAGGTACACACTGCCGCCGGCGATGCGGTAAATGTAGGTACTGGGTGCAACCGTCGGTGCGAAAGCGGCAATATGTGTATGTGTGAGGTGAGGTTGTCGTGTGTTCCGCTGTGTGTGTGTAATGTGTGTGCCACTGTAAAATGTGTATGTAGGTGACATGTCACAGGAGGAGTGGAATAACATGCGTAGGCATACAGTACAGGAACCACAGGCGTATGTACAGCAGTACCCACAAAGTACTACTGAGAGCTCCTCAGTGGCTAGATGCGGGCGGCGAAAACGATGCAAAGCGGAAATGTCCCAGAATGTACCACAGGACCATAGCCAACAGGAGATGCAAAGGACGCATGTACAAACCATGACCATATGTATGGCGGCCATATGGTAGACTCAACACGATACGCCGCAACGCGTTAACAGCATCAGGCATGTACGCCGAAAAATCGATGTGCTATCCCGGCACCGATCGTGGCCACGTACCGTCCCGTAAATACTGCTGTGTGTTCCACGACTGTTAAGCAAGCGCCACACGAATAGGAGGCAACCGGTAGCATACAGGCCGTCCCAAGTACAGGACCACAATCACCGTAACTACCCGTGACAAAATGTCAATGGATAGTAGGCACGTACGAACATCCGCAGATATATAACCGATGTGAAGGAGGAATACATGCAGGAAGCACACATGCAGGCGATACCGACACCACACGACATCAACAAAACAAACACTCCCAGAACAACAGACAGGTAACCTGCAGCTCCCCAAGCAGGGATGGAGCACACACAAGCATACCGTGTATGTATTAATGCAAGGCCCACACCCGCACCGTCACCCACATCCGCAGATATACCCCATCGCACATATCAAAGGGATACCAGCCGAAACCGTAGCAAAAACATACAGGCAGTCAATGACAGAGGCATACCCGCAACAACCTGTGGGAAACACTAGCAGCAGCTGATGCATCTCTGCATCCGTTGTGTACAGGAATATAACAGCTATGTTACACATCCGAATGCACAATGCCATCGACAGACGCCGCCAGGACACGGACACCCACATGTCGAACAAAATACCATACCCAACACACACAATCCACGGCTAACACCACAGCGAAATGTACCTGACACCACACATAGCGGATGCAGTCACACAAACATGATACAATACATAGCATCCCCACGAAGGTAGTGCAAATAACCAACGCCCACACGAGGAATGAACCATGGCCTACTACCGACGTAACGCATTTAATAGAGGGGGTGCACCGCTGATATGCGCATAAGTACACAACGATGAACAGCTATTGGCGTGATGAACCCACATGCCTCAGGTGACGACGGATATAAGGAAGACTCCCCGGATATTCAAACCATATGCTCATACCGAACAAATACTGAAGACAACACTAACGTGTATCAAGCAAGTAGGGAGGAATATGGAACAAAAGACCGGAAAGGTATGTCGAACCCACGTGATGTACTGGTGTCTAACGCATGATACATATGACGAATCTGCACTGTATGTGAACGGTGTGTGTAGGTAAAGATACCTGTCCATCAGGCAGAGAGTGGTAAAAGGTGGTTATGTAGTGCTAAGCCGCGGAGCATACCAACGACTGTGGACAACGTGTGCACAGCAGTGGGACAACATGTACACAGCCGGGATACCTCAAGGTCCACCATAGGGATTTCAAACACAGAACAATGCCACCACCCACGCTGATGCTGGCAGTGGATATTCAACAATGAAGTGCCACAGCAGGGGATAGGACATGTATGTATAGTGTCACAGCACACATGTGTATGGGCATATACCGTCGATGTCATACGGAATGTGCGCACGACGTGCACGTATGCCTCGCAGTAGGGGTGACTATGTCAAGTATGTGTAATGCAAAGCTGTCATGATGGATACGTTCAGAAATCATAGACAGTATCACAGGCATAGCATGCATGATGGAGGGATGGCCTAATGTTATGTACATAAACAGGATATGTATGGCCTGCACATATGGGACAGAGTAGTAGCAGAATAGGTACCCGACATGGAGGGAACAGCAAGTAACCATGTCTAAACGTTCTGTAGCAGGTGCAATGTGTGCAACAATGTCGTCCGGCAGGGCCGTGTGTAAACACATGTGCAATGTACACAAACAGTAGTGTCACCCCCCCCATGGTAGTGTCCACTGAACAGCAGAGGTGGATGTCAACTGTATGTCTATACAGTACTTCCGCTGTGGTGGTACCATGGGTCTGTGTCACCCTACCAGCAAGGGAACTATCACATGACCAGTGACACAGTGTGTCCCTGTGGGATGTGCACAGGACCTATGTCCCACAGCACGGTGTGTGTCCAGTCTGCGGAGGTCACACAGACGCCCAGGCTGAGCAATGTGGTATGTATGCACACATGCAGGAGTGCTCCATTCACCCTGCCCACTGCAAACGCCATGTAGGAGTACTACATGCATCAGTAATGTGGAGAACATGGCCCATGGCAGAGTAGATGACACCCCTGTGTAAGTGGTATGCAGGTGAGTACAGATATGTTTCACGACTGTCATTTGCATATGTAAACTGTCTGAGCCGGTAGACATCACGGCATGACTATAGTGTGACATGTAAAGTTGTATCCGTTGTGTAAGGTACACCACACATGTGTTATTGTAACACTGCCCGCGTGTACATGTGTGTATGGCACAGGTACAAGGGCACACAATGTACCAGCAAGACATACAGTCCAGAAATGTGTGGCCCTGCACATGTACCCACGCCACAGTGGAATATGGCAACCACAGCACCATGTGGGGCATGTGTGTGTACAGCAAACATGTACAATGTGATATGCATGTATAGGGACAGTATCCATGTGATACACAGTGCATGACCGTCACCATGCAAAGGTGATGTGTATGCACTATGTGTGATGTAACTGACGCAATGACATCTACATGATATAACTGCTACACCGACACCTGTATGGTTGTTAGCAGTATGAGTAGGTTGAGCTAGAATGCTGCCAGGTATGTAGATGTGGTATATGTAGGCATGGAGAGTACTCTGTGACAGCATGTAGTGTATGTAAGCAAATAGTGAGCATGAGGGGCCACATGACTGAGGACTGTGCAATGTCACATGTACCTGACATGTTGTAGGTACCATGATATGCCTGCACCACTGTGTGACCTGTACAGGAGTCACATGGCGTAACATCCTGAGACATAGGGTATGATGTGATGCTGGATGCGTACATTGGCAATACCAGAATGTGTAATGGTGCTGAAGGGCAAAGAGGGGATAATGTCTGATTTGTTACCCTCTGTACCACACCAACCACCCATGCAATGGTATGACAGGTGGGCAGCATGTGGATGTGGTGTGCTGTGGTGCACAGAAGCCCAACAAGGGTGCCAGTAAAGGCATGGAGGTCGTCAATGAGTGTGTGAAGCATGTATGTGAGGATGTGGCCCAGTGCCATACTGAATGGCCCAGTCATGGGTGTACAAATGCAGCCCCATACGTGCAATGCAGTACCACCCATGTGTAGTGTGATAGATGTGGTAGTGTGGTGGTCAGGGTACATAACGTCCATGAATGGGCTAGCAGTCAATTCAGTGTGCTGCTGCAGAGACATATAACAGCCAGGTTGGCGGGATACAACAACTACGGAGATCGGAGGTGACATTGGGACCGTGTCCTAGGACATAACGTGTGCATGGCGGTACCATGTATGTGTCTACAGGGTTAATACAATGTCCAGCCATGGATTGGAACCCTGTAGTGAGTGAGAGTGTGTATTGTTGGTAGGTACCCCATTGGCAGGCACGATGCAAGCAACATCTGTGTTGGCAATGCCTGTATGAGTGTTGTATGCTGCATTGAATGTGGATGTAACCAAACAGCAGAGACATACCACCACACTGCGTGAGGGCCCACACTGCAATGTATGGCAGTCATGTGTAAGTAGCTAGCTGTGGAGTATGTGATGCACCATGAGGATCCACCATGACTGTCAAGTGACGCACCACACACATGTGAACATAAGTACGGTGCAACAGCCTGCACATGTGCCCATACAGCACATGTGCATGGAACAGGAATACCACTGTGGCATCTGTGAAAAGGCCAGTACCAGCATGTCTCTGTGTGGAACAGCATGGTCCCTACCAGTGCGTAAATGTAGTGGAAGTGCACTGTGATATGTGTCGGCATAGTCACATATACTGTCCATCGTATGGGGTGCCATGCCATTAACTACCTCCATCAGTGGACGTCAGTAGTACCGGCTGTAGAGCGCATGTACCATGCATGCTGCGATGGTCATGTGTCTAGGGCGTGGCTAGCAGGGCTGCGAAGCTTGGATGTTCAGCAAACAGAGGGGGGATGTCTGTAGGTATAGCACACAGACACATGGAGGTATGGTGCATGCCGAGGGTAGTGTAGGTATGGTATGTGTCGTGTAATGTGTCACCCAGCTATGCGTACTGCATGGCCAAGCATGTGTGGGTACATGGGAGTCCATACTAGGGAAGTGCGTGTTGCTGTCAGTACATGGCAGTAGCAACTGTCCTAGGTGCAATGTACAGTATGACAACATGGCCAGCATGTAACCTGTGGTGTACAGTGTATTCACCATCGTGTGTCACAATGTGTGTAGCGGTCATGAACATGGGTATCTGAACATGGATTACC
>NC_056746.1:752356321-752413921 GCF_019279795.1 Protopterus annectens | reverse complement strand
GGATTGCATGCTGCAGAGCCCTGTCATGTCGTTTCTGGGACATGGCATATCATGCATTTTGTCTGCCGCCGCCATTATGCTACCTCTCTACTTGGCTGTGCTGTATTGGTTCTTCACTCTTTCCAATTCTGTTACATCCCCTACTTTCTTTGCATTCATATGCCTCCCCTTTCCCGTTTTGCGGGTTTCTGCATGCAGAGTTGTCAGCTGCCGCCAATTGCCCTTCGTGGGTTGATTGGTGTTGATTGCTCATTACGACTCCAATTACACTGCTTCTGCATTTCCTCATATTCTCCGCATCACCTTCCTGTATCCGTTGTTGTTGACGGGGCGGCCGTCACATGACTGGGTTGGGGGAACATAGTACTCCTCGTGCACATGCATCTCTGCGCGCATTGTGTACTCTCAGCGAAACTATTTCCCCACACGCCGGTCCTGCTGCTGTGATGTGCATTGTACAGCCCATGTTTGCTGGGCTCCAATGTGCTTCCTCCTACAGTGGCACACCCCTCTGCGTTTGACATGTTTTCCCTCTCTGTCACTCCTCGGTGTATTACCGCGCTGTTTGGTGCAGCCTTACGCCGGCGGGGTTTTGCGATTCAGTATTATCTGCCTCATTTGCATGGCATTGACTACTAATACATAGTTACGGCGCCGAACACTGCCGCCACTCCTTAGCAACCCTTGCGCTGTGGTTGTGGCTTTCCATGCATACTATGGTGCATTGTGGCTGTGAAGCAGATGTGTATTATACTGCTCTTTTATGACATTGTCATATTATTTCATTGTTTCGCACCTTCCGCGGACATGTCCTGGGGTTCTGCTGTGGTTTCTGCGGACATACCATTTATGTCATTATTTACATTTTGTGCATGTTTTCTTTTGACATTCTCGGTGTCTTTCGCCATTGGCATATTGCAACAGTATGATACCTGACGTTGACAGCCTTCCGTTACTCCTATGTCATGTTTGGATATATGTAAACCGTTTTTTTTTGGTTTACATTGCCGTGCCCTTATGCTACGCCTGCGCCACTTCGTGGATCGCTATATGCCTTCATTTGCATGGTGCAACACCGCACATGGGGTGTTTAACATACCTACGCTGGAGGCGGCGCACCTCAGGCGCACGCCGGTAGTGCACGTGGAATTGGATCGTACCTGAATCGCTCGGCGGCCATATCTGGCATTGTGGTCCCTACTCTATGCGTGTGCCTGGCGCAAGGTTCATGAATCCCGGGGCATATCTCTCAACTGTACAGATTTTCACAGAATGTCCAGATTTCTGCCTCATATTTTGTCCTGTTACTCATAAAATGTTTTTTTTTTTTGCAAATTGTTGCTAAATCTTTGAGCAGCAAAGTCAGAAAATAATGAAAGACATTTGGAATTCAGACATCATACACTTCAGAAAATTCATGCTAATGCAAAATCTGTTATTATATTAACTATCTATGTTTGTAAGAGCAATATTTAAAAAAGTCTCTATTTTTGGTCCTTTGTTCACCCATAATTTATGGTTTTGTCCAGAGTTCTTGCTCTAAGAAGTTGAGAGCTATGTTTACTGTCTACCAGTATTATTGAACATTGTTAGCAGGTTAGCAGTTTTGTTACTGTATTCCCTCCCCTAGACAGTTTACCACATTGACACTTCTTTGTACTAACTAGAAGATGCATAATTTAATTCGCACCTTCACTAATCAATATATTGGATTATCAATACTCATTTAGAGTAGCAGGATTGTTTGCTGATTGCTTGTTGATCATGTTTTTTTTCATTCCTGATGCTATGAAATCTAGAAATTTAAAATCAATTCTAAAGCCATTTTAATCTTGAAAAAAAGCTCTTTTCTTTTGTGTGTAGTATTTGACTACTTTTGTTTCATTATCACACCTGACATTACAAACATTTTATGTAGGGGAGGAGTTGAAGATTGGGGCTGATGGCAAGGTGTATGTATCAGCAAACAGTGGGCAGGATTCACGAAGGCTTACACGGAGTTTAAGAGTAGTGTAAGCCTCCGGGTAAGCCTCCCTATCCAGGAACAGCCCAAACCTCCATGTAAGAGACTAGCTAAAATGTCTCTTACATGGACTGGGCGTGGAAATGCTCAATACCTCATTTGCAGCTCAAAGATATGCAAATGAGGTATTTGAGCGATCCAGGAAGCCCAAACCAGTCCCGTGTAATGGACGTTTTAGCTGCAGAAATGTACTTAGCTGACAACTGAGTACATTTCTGCAAAATTTACAATGGAGCTATGTCAGCTCCAAATAAAGGTTGCATATGTGTCATCTAGCATGCCAATGGCCAAATATGTGGCCATTGGCATTAAAAAGTGATGCAAAATTATTTAAAATAACATTTTATTCTTTCGGGGGATTTTGATGTTTAACTGCAGCGCACACCCGTGCAAACAGGGTGCGCTACCTAAAAGTGAAAACCGAAGCTTATAAGCCCACAGTTGTGGGTTTTATGTAGTACATGGAATGACAATGCAGGGACTAGCAGACCAAAAACAATATGGCCACCGTGTAGTGGTTGCCAAGGGGGGGAAGCTCAGTGTAAGAGATGTAACTAAACATTACTAGGCAATCCTATGTAAATGAGGGTTACAATACTGAATCACACTGCCACATAGCTAATGAGCACTTTTCGAGTAGTGTAAAGGTTACAGAAGGCGGAGGAATAGAGTAAGAGGTAGGTGACATCACGGGGGGGAATGATAGAAGTAAATGTATCACATTGGAGAGCAGTGTAACATGACAGATGACAGACAGACACCAGGGAGAGAGGTGTGTCCCAACAAAACACTAGGAAAGTCAAGAAATAGAGGGTGTACACTATCCCTACACTCAAACTTTCTTGATATACGTGCATGCGCGCGTGTGTGCGCGTGTAAGGCAGGTTCACCATGTGTCAGCGTGTCGCAAACCGTTTAAAACGGTTTGCGTGGGCGTGCACGTGTGTAAGGCAATGTAAACATTTATTTGACACCATAAAAGAAGTCAAATTATACTGTCGTAGATTGAATTTGGCCTTCCAGTTTAAAGACAATGTGGAAACCCCAGTCTATAAGGTTAACAAACTGGGGAAAAAAAGCACATATATACCCCCCAATAACAGACACGTAGCACTTTATGAACAGGCAGTGTGTAGAGAACTGTATGATTTACATACCAATGTAAGGAAGGGACAAGGAATGAAAAGTGATTTTAGTGATAATCTTACAAAAAAAGAAAGGAAAATGCTTAAAGACATAGTTTCCAACAAAGATGTCAGAGTTATGAAACCCGACAAGGGAGGGGGGATCTTACTAACTCATACAAGTGATTATCAGAATAAACTATATGACATCTTGACTAATTCGGGGAACTATGAATTGATTTCACGAAACCAAATCAATATTGGCTACAGGAAGATAGACTTGGTTATAGAAGAGTTTATGTTGGACAGTAGAATCACGGAGGAAGTGTACCAATTTCTTAGGAATGAATATCCCATTTTAGGACACATAATAGGTATTCCAAAGATTCATAAAGACATTCTGAATCCTCCATATAGACCAATCATATCAGCTTCCAAGTCCAAAACTTTTAATTTGGGTGTATTGGTGGATGAATGGACAAAGAACATCTATCAAAAGGTCCCCCATTTGATCAAAGATTCCTGGCATTTTTTGAATAAATTAAATCAAGATGTATGGGACTCTGAAATTATATTCATCACGGTGGATGTAAAGGATTTATTTTCCTGCATACCCAAGGATATAGGATTAGAATATTTCTGTAACAGCTTGAGGAAATATTCTGACTGTACATGGGACAAAATTCTACTTATTATGAGCACTATGGAACTCATCTTGGACCACAATTATATATAATTCAATGGTGAGATATTTAGACAAACTAATGGAGTTGCCATGGGTGCTTCTTGTGCACCCATATATGCAAACTTAGTAATGCTCGAATGGGAAAACCAGTACATTTTCACAAGTGAGTACTATAAGCAAATGTTACTGTATACTCGTTTTTTGGATGATATATTCATTGTATGGAAAGGAAATATGGAAACTATCCCATTATTCATTCAATATATTAATTCCACAACGGAATTTTTGAGATTTACACATACTGTAGAAAGAAAGGGAATATCATATTTGGACACCTTCATCAGTTCTGATGAAAATGGATATGTGTCTCAACTATATAGGAAACCATCCTTCTCCAACGACTACATACAGTATGGAAGCAGCCATCCACCACACACTTTTAAGAATATTGTTAAGGGACAGTGTGTACGGGCTGCTCGCATGTCTTCTACCAGGGATATCATGAACCAAGAAATAGAAATTATCTACCAGTTATTTAAAGAAAGGGGGTACCCCAACAGCATGTTGACAGATGTGACAAATTATGTAAAATCACAGTGGGGTAAGAAATATGAACCACTACTAGGGAAAGCAGCGATAGTAAAAATTACAAATAAAGTGTTCAATAGAAGAGTGTGCGTAATAATGTACAATCCATACACAAATGTGGTGAAGGAAATATTACGTAGACATTGGTATATTTTCAATTTGGATGAAGAAGCACGGAATACAGTCGGTACTACACCCAATATAATTTTAAAAACAGGAATAAATTTAAAAAGACTTACAGAAATAAGTACCAATGCATGGCGGGGAAAATCATATAGGACAAATGGGACCAAGAAATGTGGAGCATGCAGACAGTGTCAGTATATCAACCAAGAAAAAAGTGTTGTTTTGGAAAATAGTACCCACAGTGTATGTAAATTCAAAGAGGGAAATTGCAATAGCCAAGGTGTTGTATATCTCGCTAAGTGTAAAAAATGCAATGTATATTATGTAGGGAAAACTGAAAGAAAATTTAAGACCAGAATCTACGAGCATTATTATAAAATTAAAAAAGGTGATGAAAATAATGCCTTGAGCAAACACACGAAGGCTACCAGTAAGGATCACATTTTCATATTTGCTATATTGGATCAGGTTGACAGCTCGGTGGATAGAGGCAATTGGAAAGCAAAACTGGGATGCCTGGAAAGTAAATGGCAAATAATGTTAGATGCCACCACGTTTCCAGGACTGAATGAATACATTAGTTTGAAACCCTTTTTACTGTTGGGGAATTCTTAGGAATCCTTAGCAACAATATACATATAAACAGAAAAATATATATTAGATAAAGAGTTTCAATCTGGTGTTAGATATATCTAGTATAGCCAATATTGTGATTAAAGTGTTAGACACCACCCAGTTGTTCAGTAAATTTGTCACATATATGTATACATACATTGTGTTTAAGATGTTGAACCATCAGACTTGCTTTAGAGTATATAGCATAAGTAGCTATAGATTAGTTATGAAATGCATAGATGAATTATTATTGTCATTTTAATTGTTTATACATATTTTTTATAAGGTTCATAATGTTTTAAATATAGTCATGAAAGTGTTCAGTATTAATATGTTGTTGCTTATTCAGTAGAGAAGCATTCATGAACAATTATATACATGAAGTGTTTTGTATTAAAAGTTTTTTATAAAAAGTTTTTAAAAAAGGCGCCAAAATTTTACTATAAACGTCAGAGAATGAGACTGATAGCTTGGTTCTGATGAAATCTGTCTGCGACAGATGAAAGCGCTAAACCACTTGGATGTAATTTGATTTTATACATTAAAACAGTGTTTACGAGCAAACTGTTGCTTTGCGTTCTTATAGTCGAGATTTTCACGTTGTTTAACTATATTACGTTCTGCCCGAGTACAGGAGCTTGGATTGGTGCTATTGAACTCATTTAGAGTAGCAGGATTGTTTGCTGATTGCTTGTTGATCATGTTTTTTTTTCATTCCTGATGCTATGAAATCTAGAAATTTAAAATCAATTCTAAAGCCATTTTAATCTTGAAAAAAAGCTCTTTTCTTTTGTGTGTAGTATTTGACTACTTTTGTTTCATTATCACACCTGACATTACAAACATTTTATGTAGGGGAGGAGTTGAAGATTGGGGCTGATGGCAAGGTGTATGTATCAGCAAACAGTGGGCAGGATTCACGAAGGCTTACACGGAGTTTAAGAGTAGTGTAAGCCTCCGGGTAAGCCTCCCTATCCAGGAACAGCCCAAACCTCCATGTAAGAGACTAGCTAAAATGTCTCTTACATGGACTGGGCGTGGAAATGCTCAATACCTCATTTGCAGCTCAAAGATATGCAAATGAGGTATTTGCGATCCAGGAAGCCCAAACCAGTCCCGTGTAATGGACATTTTAGCTGCAGAAATGTACTTAGCTGACAACTGAGTACATTTCTGCAAAATTTACAATGGAGCTATGTCAGCTCCAAATAAAGGTTGCATATGTGTCATCTAGCATGCCAATGGCCAAATATGTGGCCATTGGCATTAAAAAGTGATGCAAAATTATTTAAAATAACATTTTATTCTTTCGGGGGATTTTGATGTTTAACTGCAGCGCACACCCGTGCAAACAGGGTGCGCTACCTAAAAGTGAAAACCGAAGCTTATAAGCCCACAGTTGTGGGTTTTATGTAGTACATGGAATGACAATGCAGGGACTAGCAGACCAAAAACAATATGGCCACCGTGTAGTGGTTGCCAAGGGGGGGAAGCTCAGTGTAAGAGATGTAACTAAACATTACTAGGCAATCCTATGTAAATGAGGGTTACAATACTGAATCACACTGCCACATAGCTAATGAGCACTTTTCGAGTAGTGTAAGGGTTACAGAAGGCGGAGGAATAGAGTAAGAGGTAGGTGACATCACGGGGGGGAATGATAGAAGTAAATGTATCACATTGGAGAGCAGTGTAACATGACAGATGACAGACAGACACCAGGGAGAGAGATGTGTCCCAACAAAACACTAGGAAAGTCAAGAAATAGAGGGTGTACACTATCCCTACACTCAAACTTTCTTGATATACGTGCATGCGCGCGTGTGTGCGCGTGTAAGGCAGGTTCACCATTTGTCAGCGTGTCGCAAACCGTTTAAAACGGTTTGCGCGGGCGTGCACGTGTGTAAGGCAATGTAAACATTAGGAAGCCTGTTGCCTGATGTATAAGGCTGTGTGCGCGCGTTTTACCATGAATCAGCCAAGTCCAAACCATGTAAGTATGTGTGTGTGCATTTAAGTCACTGTGAGCGTGCTTATGCTGGTGTGCACATTGCTCCCCCAGAGGAAACAGAGAGGAAAAAGGAAACAACCAGATTACAAGGAAGCTGTCAGAGAATACTGCTGGAGTTAATTGGTGATAACAATTATAAGCAGGCAATTACACAGGCAGACTAGAAGCCCATCCCAGCACTTAAAACACTGCAAACAGCAGTGCAGGGTGTTTCTCTCAAGAGATACTGCAAGAAAGGAGTAAGCTATCAGAATTGAAAACTGAAAAAGCTGAACTCAGAGCAGAAATGCTAGGGACTACCATAGCTATTATAATCAGGCATAGGTGAATTGCTAATGGTGGTGACAATGCTGATGCTGACAGACAACCCAGAGTGAGGAGAAGGAGAAGAGTATACAGGCCCAGGGTCACCTACCATGGGTTACATGAGCTGGAGAAGGTAGAGCGCTACAGAGTGGACAGAGACCTTCTGCAGCAAATTGTTGAGCTGTGCAGGCCACGTCTCACAAACAGAGCCAACAGAGGGGAACCCATCCCAGTGGAAACCAAGGTATGTGTTGGCCTAAGAATACTAGCAACAGGTACCTTCCAGAGACCAACTGGTGATATGATGGGGATATCACAGGCATCAGCCTCCAGGGTACTGCACCAGTTCGTGGATGCCATGTCAGCACATGTCAGTAATCATGTATATTTCCCTAATGCCCGTGAGGTTGTGGCCAGCAATATGCATCTCTTCCAGCAAATAGCTGGATACCCTGAGGTACTGGGTGCAATAGACTGCACGCACATATGCATCAAAGCACCAGCCGGTGAGCGGGGTAGAGCCTATATTAACCGCAAGGGATTCCCCTCCATCAACTGCCAGGTCGTATGTGATGCCCAGGGCATAATAATGAATGTGTGTGCTGGCTGCCCTGGGAGCTACCACGATTCCCACATCTGGCATCTGACGCAGCTGTACCAAACATTTGCCAGTGGGGACTTCCCACACGGACACCTAGTGGGGGATGCAGGTTATGCACTTGAGCCGTGGCTGATGACACCCATCAGAAATGCACACACACCTGAACAGGAACGCCATAATGAGGCACACGCACAAACACGTAATGTCATAGAGCGTGTGTTTGGGCTGCTCAAGTCACGGTTCCGGTGTCTGGACATATCTGGTGGAGCCTTGCAGTACACACCAACTACATGTACCCAAATGATCATGATATGTGCTATGCTACATAATATGATCCTGCGGAAACAGCTGCAGCAGGACCAGCATAGGGCTGGGCCAAACATACCCCCACCATTGCCAAGGCCACCACAGGCAGAGGGTGACTCGGAGGAGGAACAACCTGACCTTGCCCCAGTAGGCAGAAGGAGGTGTGCCCAGTATGCCCTGACCTTGGCAAAGAGGCAATGTATAGCACATACACTGGCTCAGTAGGAACACTGGGACTGATACCCCCTCCGACTCACTCATATAGTAACAGGGATGCCTAACATGACACAACCTGCTTCCAAACATGTACAGGGAGTGTAGTATGTGCATCCGACAGAGGCAGCCCTGCAGCACCACCTGAGGCATGAATGCCATGTGTTAAGTAATGTAACACCATGTACCATATGCACACCTGAGGACCCTGACTAACATCCACCCTCACCAATCATGAACCACAAAAACACAAACCCACCTTCATAGGTACCACAAGGGATAGGAACCTAGATGTAATTCTACCCAATGCCAGAAATATAAACAGCAAGATGCATGCAGTGTAAACGCACACAGTATAGAGAATGTAGATATCAGTGCTGTAATAGAAAACTGGGTCAAAGCCCACATCAGCACCCTAACACTACCAGGTCACACCTCATACAGTGATGTATAGCTGCAAAACATGGAACAAGCTACAAAATGAGGGTGACTAGCAATAAATGTCATGGATAACCACACCCCCATGTTGGTACCACAACAAGAAGCAGCATGGCTACATGGTCAAATACCAATGGCTAAAACTGCCTACCACTATATAGCTTGCTGCAGACCACTGTCCTAATAGCAGGAACTGCACCAGGCCTATGTTGGAATACATGAAGATATCAAGCCCCCCAAACCACATTATATTGCTTGACTGAAAATACCTACACATACACCATAGTTTCATAGTTTCATAGTTTACTACTAGGCTATCTGCCCTAGTGCATTTATAAGCCTAGCCATAGTGATGTGGCTATTGCCACCCCTTATAGTGGTAATAAGTGTACAGAATAGATTCCGAATATTGTGCCTCTGACTTAGTAGTGACACATTATGACCCCTTTACTTAATTGAATTAATTGACTGTGCCTCTGTCTAGTAGTGACACAGGGAGGACCCCTGGGGTAAACCTTCGATCTCACATCCACTTGTCCAGATTTCTCTTGAAGAGAGTCAGTGAGGGACTCTGTCTAACATGAACTGGGATTCTGTGCTAGAGTGTGAGAAGCCTCTGAGTTATGAAACTGTCCCTCCAGCATGTCCTATACATGTATGTGCTGAGGTTCAAATCTTTAGCTCTCATGGTTCTGGTGGATTTGGATTGCTTGCAGTGGAGCATGTCCATCAAATCCTGATTGGACATGGTCTTGTATGTCAGGCATAGGTCACCTGTAAGTAGGCGGTATGCTACTGAATAGAGCTGGATTTTCTTTAGTCTGGAAGCATATGACATGTGTTGTAGACCCTTGATCCTCTTGGTAAGGTACTTT
Organism: Protopterus annectens; assembly: GCF_019279795.1. NCBI lineage: Eukaryota > Metazoa > Chordata > Ceratodontiformes > Protopteridae > Protopterus > Protopterus annectens. The sequence goes on along the minus strand of NC_056746.1, from coordinate 752,404,010 downwards.
TGGGGTCTCTCCAGCTGTTGCAAGTGCTGGGTGAGGTACATACCAAATGGGGCTTTGTATTCAATCATGGGCCTGATAAGGGAGAAGTATAGGGGTACAATGACCTCCTTTGATCTGGATGGAAAACCCTTCATGATAAGGTGGGCAAGATAGAAAGTCTTTCTAACCACTTTGGCAACATGGGTGTCACATGAGAGGTCACTATCTACATGGGTCCCCAGGTGTCTGATTTTTTTTTTCTGTGCTCAGTGGGTTGCTGTCTATGTGTTAATTTATGGGTACTTTGTTCCTCCCAAAGGGGATGACTACACATCAGTTGCATTCAGTTTCAGGCCATGATTCTGGCACCAGCTATCTGTTTTTGTGAGGGCATTCTGTAGGATGTGTGTGCCGGCTGATGTATTCACTATGGTGCCTAGGTTGCAGTCATCTGCAAACTGTGTCAGCCACAACCCTCCTATGTTTGCTTTCACATCTGAAAAGTAAATGCCAAATAAGAGGGTCCCAGGACAGATCCCTGTGGGACACCACTTGTGACTGGCTTTGAATCTGACAAGGCACCTGCAATGTCGACTTTATGGGTTCTGTTTTTAGCCATTTTGCAACCTATCCTGTGACATATGGATTTATATTTCAGCTGTTGAGCTTGTCTATGATGCCTGAGTGGGGTATTGTGTCAAAGGCCTTAGCCAAGTGCAGGTAGGCTGTGTGGACCGCTTAGCCCTCATCAATGGCCCTACTGACAGTTTCAAAATAGTCAACTAGGTTCAAAAGGCAGGATCTGCCCTTTACAAAGCTGAACTGGGTGGGATCAAGAGTCTGTAGGTCACCAATGTCTCTGTTTAAGAGCTCCATAATGACTCTTTCCATAGCTTTGCAGACAAGGCTGGTTAAGCTTGTGTGGTGGTAGTTCCCAGGGTCTGTGGAGGCATCTCCTCTGTGGAGTGGGACCACTGCTGCTGTACGCCAGTGTTCGGGTACATATCCTGTAGCAAGGCTAAGGTTAAATATCATTTTTATATACGGGTTTAGCTCCTCTTGGAGTTCACGTAGCACGCAACTGGGGATACCATCAGGTCCCATTGATGCTGTGTTTTTGTCTTTGCTGAGTGCGGCTCTCACATGGACATCTGAGATGACAGTGAGGTTACATTCAACTGTGATAACTATCGTCTTTTGGGGGTGAGGGAGGTAGAAAATTGCACTGAACCTGTCTGCCAGAATGTTGCCAATATCTGTCAGGTCACTGAAATTTATGTTGTTGTGTACCAACTCTGAGCATATCTGAGGGTTCCCACCCAGGTTTCTGACATAACTGAAGAAGGCATTGTGGTTATCTTTATTGTCTTTGGTGATTTTTGTCTCAAAGTTGACCTTGGATGTCTTTATGAGAGAATGTAGCTTTTTACTAGTGCTGATCACAGCTGCCTTCCCTTTAGGAGATTTAGCTCTGTTTTGCATTAGTATCCTTCTTTTGTGATACAGTTTGTTTATGGCTGGGGTCCACCAGACAGGCCACTTTCCCTTGGTGGAGAGGGTCTTGGTTTTATTTGTGATTGCATGGTCCATGCTTTCTTGGAGATGTCCGTAGAAAGCATTTGTGAAGGAGTCACCATTGTGTGTTGTGGTTTCCACTGGCCTAGTGGGCTTAAAGGATACCATCTCAGTCTGAAGAAGTGTGAAGTCAGCTTTTGAGAAGTTTGTCACTATACTCTTTGTATTATACTAGCACCGACACATTTGTAGAAAATTTCCCAGAATCCATCAAACAAAATGGACATGCAAAATGTAACACTTCCACAAGAGGGGTAAGCATACTGGATGTGATAATCAGAAATATGTGTACTGGATGTCAAGATGAGAAGTGTATCCCTCACTGGTAAGACCAGACCATAGAGTAATCACACTGTAGTTACACATCGGGACCCCAGTCCCTGGACAGAATACCACAGTGAAACACATGTATAAAGCATAGCTTGCACCCCTACAAACCAATGTGGAAACCATGAAAGGCCCTGTGCAAGTCCAGAATATGGGACACACTGCAGAACATGTTATACAGGCATTCCATGAACACAGCCAAGAGTGCTTGGAGTCTGCAATCACAAATAACAACAAGATACAATGCCATACACCCAGGCATCTGGCATGCTGGACTCCAGCAATTACTAAACCATTGAAGAGAATGAGGAAGCTGCCACATGATAGATCAAACATAAAAAGTGAAGTAATCAGTGATCACTAGTATGGCAATAAAATGTGTCCACACATACAATCCACTAAGGCCAGGCAAAACAAGTAGAATCTGTGAATCCAGAGGCAATGTGACACCTGTCCCAAGTACACACACAACAACAACTCACCCCAATAAATACAAATATATGTGATAGACGCAACCAGGTAGCCAAACCGGAGCCTGAGCACCCCCAAATCAGTACTGTCAAAACTAGTCAGGAGGAGAAGGTAACCCCATACACCACAAACCCAGTCCCACATAGACCTACAACGACTGTAAACCAAACACATAAACACAAAAACATTCCCAGAGGCCCTAATTACAAACACACAACACCAACACAAGCCTCCAAAGCAGACACCCAATAAAACAACCTCCAGACATAGCACATGTAACACATAGTACACAAAGCTGGTGTGCCAAACAGTCACAGGACAGAAGGAGAAACAACATGCCTGATACAGTTGTAATAGGTGACTCCATAGTGAGACATGCTGCTGTTCCAGGGATGGCTTGCACCTGTTACCCATGGGTGTCTGGATATTGCCTACGGCTGTTGCAACCTACAGAGATCCTTTTGTAGGCAAGGCCGAAGAGACTAACCCACCACCATAGAAAACAAAACTGGAAAGAAACAGAAGGGTAATGCTGATCAATGCCAGACGTGTAAACCTCAATATGCATGCTCCTGAGGTCCTCCCCAGTATGGAGAACATCGATATCTGTCCAGTGATAGAAACCTGCTGCAAGCCTCGTGACAGCACACCAGCACAACCAGGTAATACCACATATCATGTGTTATGGCCACAAAACCTGGAACAAAACATAAAAGGAGGGTGAGTATCCATATTCAGCACAGACACCTATACGTCCAGTTAACTGACAATGCTTACGTCATTGCAGTCCACCCATGTGCAACTAACCATAGGCAAGACTGCTGTACAGTCTGTAGCATGCTACAGACCACACTCTCACACACAGGAACCCCACCCCGCTGTCCTGAAGACAGTGGACAGTATGAATGTACCACCAAATACAAAACAAGGTACACACAAATTACTACATAGGTGGTAAACCATTATGTATGGAAGGAGTAATCAGGGACCTAGTGACACAAGTGGACAGTAACCTGTTATGTGACAGTCACATTGCCAATCTGGCTAGGAAGACTGTCTATATTGGACACTGTATTATGAAAGGAGTCACATCTACGTCAACAAAGGTCATTGTACCCCTATACTGTTCCCTTATCAGACCCATAATGTAGTGCAATGCCTCATTTGGGATGTACATTACCTGGCACCTGCAGCAGTTAGAAAGACCTCAAAGGTACCTCACCAAGAGTTAGAAAGGGTCTCAAATATATATCATATGCTGCCTGGCTGTAGACATCACAGCTGAATGCAGTCACATACAGCCTACACAGAGGCATTGTATGTCTGTTGTACAAGTCCATGTCCAACACAGAAGTAATGGACATGCTCCACCCCAGAAAACTCAAAGCCATCGGAGCTGTGTGAGTCAGAGATGTCAACCTCAACACATAATGAAATAGGATGTGCTGGAGGGACAGATACCTAACCCTGAGGCTCTCCACACCCTGGAACAGAATACCACTACATGTTAAGCAGAGCCCCTCACTGACACTCTTCAACAGGAAGTTGGCAAAATGGATGGATAATTGTAGATGTACACTGGGGGTCTTTACTGTGTCATGTCCAGACAGAGGCACAGCTAAGTAAATCATAAATGGCCATAATATTCACATAGCAAGGGTGGCAAAAGCCACACACACTGTGGCTAGGCTTACAAATGCCCTAGGGTGGATAGCCTAGTATGAACCTATGAACCTATTATGATACAAATTGTACAGGACACTAAGGATAATCCCAAGGCTGCTGCAACTGATGGTAGGAAGCGTGTTGTGAATTCCCAGATATGCTCTGGATCACACAAATATTACAAACAACATACCAAACACACACACGTATTGCCAACATACATCCTGACAGGTGCAGTGCAAACCCCCCCCCGCATAATGCAAAATATCTTTCCCAGCAGACTGCTGCCTCCTTGACATTATGTCAGCCTTACCACAGGATATGTACCCAAAGAGCAGTGTATAACAACAGTGGTCATTCTCAAGAAAGGTGTTGCCTGAATGGATACTAAAAACAACCACCACAGAATCCTGAGAAGCTTGGTCTGCACAGCTATGGAAAGGATCAGCATGTACCGCAGACATAAAGATATTGGGGATCTATTGACACCCGACCCTACCCAGTGTGGGTTTATTAAGTGCAGACCCTGCCCCTAAACATGTGTGACTCAGTTGAAACAGTAATTGAGGTCACTGATGAGGGCAATGTGGTCCACACAGCGTAGCTGGACCCTGCAAAGCCTTCCATACAATACCCTATGTGTTCAATATAGATATGCTCACCAACTTATATATACACCCCTATGTCACTAGAGGGGTTGCAAACCAGACCAACGACAGAACTGACATGGTCAGACATGCTGCAGCCATGTCAGACTACAAACCACATATAACAGGTATCCCACAAAGCTTGGTCCTGGGACCTTCCCCGTCTGGTATATATGCCCCATAGGTGCAGGCCAACATGTAAGGACTGTGCCTGAACATGTTTGCAGAGGACTACAAACTGCCCAACATATCTGACACTCCAGCTGACACAAGCATCCCACAAAAGGGCCACATAGAAACAGACAACTGGTGCCATAGCCATGTCAGCAAGTTAAATGGAGAAAACTGTATAGTCAACCTCTGTGGATATACAGTAAGTGACCACCAATTACCACATAGGTGTTAACCCATTACATACTTAACATGTAATGACAGACCTGGGAACACAAGGTGTTAGATATCCTGCATTGGACAAACATGTGGCTGTTGTGTTAACAGAAACAATCCATATACCAACCTAATCATGAAGGTTATGACATCTAGATAAGGGGAGGTCATTGTGGTTCTGCAGTTATCCTTCATCAGCATTACAATTGACTACAACAGCCCCTGTGGGGTGTACCTCAGCAGACACCTCCATCAACTGTAAAGTCCACAACCGTACCTCACCAGGAGTATCAAAGAGCTTGAACAGATGTAATGTGTTGCCTGATTAAACAGAGTGCAACTCCACACACTGCCATGCTGGCCACCAAGACGCAAGCTGTGCCTGATGTAGAAAGCCATATCCAAGCTGGAATCAATGAACATGCTGCACCTTGTACAATCTGAATGGCAGTGAGCTATGCACATGAGGGACCTGAACCCCATCACTGACATACATAGGACAAGCTGTACTGCATTATCCATAACACAGAAGCCACCCCCACGCATGAGTAAACTACCAGTACAGGTTATCCATAGAGTCCCTCATTGATTCTCCTCAACAGGAATCTTAATGAGTGGATGGGAGATGGTAGGTTTACCGTGGGTATCACTGTTATGTCACGGGTAGACAGAGGCACAGTATACTAAACATGACATATGTCATGGCAAACTACACTTACAATGTGTTGAAGGACAAACACACTCTCTGACTAGCATTAGAAATGGCCTAGGGCACATCGGTAGTGTTTGCCAATGTACACCTATGTTGTGGAATACACTACTGATGTTGGACAAGGCTTTTGTGAGTAGTTAATATCTGAACATAATGCAACATGGTCAGATGTGCACAACTGGACCCTAACCAGGCTGTTGTGCTCACTATGGAAATGTAAAGCAGTGATAGGACTAAAGCCCAGGATACTGTCCACCACAGTGAAAGTACTGAACCACTACACTATACAGTACTACAGTGTTAGGTCAGTATGAGCGGATGTTGACAATTGTATGCAAAGTATCCCATGCAAAACCTGCAGGCACAGTATAATCCCTGTTGTGTTCACACAAAAAGCATTTGGACAGTAACTACACATCATGACACAGAACACACAACCATAAACAGGAGATATTTGTTGAAGTTCACACTCATCCACAAATGTGATGGGCTGCAGAGTTCAACATATGGAAAGCTCACACTGGGCATGCTCAAACACTTTGATAAATGAGACATCTTTCACACAACATGCCATGGGAAGGCTGAACTGGGCATGCTCACACACTTAGTCCAAATATCAGTTTAGCATTTTGCCACATATATCTGGTATATGTACGTGTTATTCCAGTAACCAACAACATTATAGCAATCTGACCAGTGCTCACACTTAAATGACTACAGAGACATACATGATATAGTGGATTTCCCCCATATGCAAACATCTTCCACAGATACACAAGTTGTTCATACAAACAGGAAATGTTATGGCAATAAAGACCTGCAAACACTGCTATCAGCACCAAATAATGTGCATCTGACAGTTAAACATATGGGTGTAGAGGTCAACACTAGGCTGTTTGCCCTAGGGAATGACAGCTTATCCAGAGTGTGTGTGTGGGTGATTGTGGTTGGTCTGTGTGCAAGTCTGTGTGAGGGAAATGTTCCTTTTAGCAACTGGGAAAACACACCACAGGATGCTCATTCCCCTTTCTAAACACTGATGATGTCAGCACCCTATAAGTATATCAGGAGAAAGGAGATCTCCCAGTGATGCAAATAGCGTGCTCTGCTAATGCATACATCTCTAATGTCATAACATAGTTAGATAGGGGTTTGAACCCGGTAAGTGTGTATGAAGGAGGGGTTAATGTGTGTGTAAGAAACATCCCTTTTGGCAACTGTGAAAACACACCACAGGATGCCCATTCCCCTTTCTAAACACTGAAGATGTCAGCACCCTATAAGTATATCAGGAGAAAGGCAATCTTGCAGTAATGCGAATAGCGCACTCTGCTAATGCATCCGTCTCTAGTGTTCTAGCATAGTTAAGTAGAGGTTTGAATCCAGCAAGTAACAAGTGTGTGTGAAGGGAGGATAGTGTGTGTGTATGAAAAGAACATCCCTTTTGGCAACTGTGAAAACACACCACAGGATGCCCATTCCCCTTTCTAAACACTGATGATGTCAGCACCCTATAAGTATATCAGGAGAAAAGAAATCTCCCAGTAATGCGAATAGCGCACTCCGCTAATGTGTCCGTCTCTAATGTCATAACATAATTCGGTAGGGGTTTGAATCCGGCAAGTGTGTGTAAACGGGGATTAGTGTGTGTGTAAGTTTGTATGAAAAGAACATCCCTTTTGGCAACTGGGAAAACACACTACAGTATGCACATACCCCTTTGTAAACAATAGCGCAATTATTTATGGCTTTTGATTCCAGACATGTCACGTGTGTTTTGCTCACACAGAATGCCCATGTGTGCGGGTTGTTTCTCACAATAATGCATGACATCGATTAAACCAGTTATGGCAATGCACACATGATGTATGTGTGTGCCAAATACACATATGTACCTGTGACCTTCAATAGTTACCATGTGTGATGCCTGCCACATGTGAATACATGGTATTTGCATTGGGTAACATTATGACTGTGGTCTTCTGTGCAGGTGCTGCATGTGGGATGTGTATATACAGTGTGAGATGTAGATGCTATCAACCTAGCAGTGAGGGATACACACCTGGTCTGGGGCATATAGTCTACATGTTGTTGATGAACAGGTGCTGCATGTTTTCACCTGTTGTGGGAGTGGTAAGAAGTTGTTCCATAGCAATGCAGTGACTGCATGCTAAGAACCTTTCAGCTAGGGTGTTGTAGCTACAGTAATTCATTAGCATTCAGTAATATGTCAGCATTCCTGGTGAGGGTATGATGCCAACCAAGGTCAGGGTTCTACCAGCCTGTGCCACTTGCTCAGTGAGCCCTTCCATGTTTCCTATCATGTATTCCAGTGAGAGACATCACACGTCAGCTGTAGTGGCATGGACAATGACTGAGTCATATGTGTCCATGCATCTGACTGACCTGTATGCTTGTGTTATGTGGTGGACCATAGTGCCCCATGAGCATATCACTGTGACCTTCACCTTGTCCAGCCTGGTGAGCATGACCTCACTGTACCGGACAATAAAAGTACCTAACACAACTGCAGCAGGAGTGTTGTATAGCTGTACAGACTGTGCTTGTTTGGCACACAGGATTTGTGTGCTATGTGTTATGCGTGCTGTGTTCAGGCCTAACATATGCCTGTGTGCCAGCTGCAGAGGTGTCTGCCACTCAGGCAGGATGCCATTCTTAGGCTCCACGAATGGCCCGGTGTGTTCTCGTGCTTGTATTGCTGTCAGTGTAGGTCTACATCAGACTGGTATTGCAGTCACTGTAGTATTTCATGCCACCTGACAGGTTATGCCAGTACTGGGTTCAGAGTGCTTAGTCCACAGTTTGGCTATGTGTTGCCATCTCATACATGTGTTGTACATCCATGGGTAGGGGATAGGGTTGACTGTGTACATGTGGCAGCTGTGACATTACTACATGACTCACATATTCCACAACTGTACCATAGAGGTGACTGACAACTGACCTTTGCACATGCTACCATAGTATTGAGATTGCATTGGTGATTAACAGCACATAGGGCCAATGGTGAACAAGATACATAGGTTCATAGGTTCATACTAGGCTATCTGCCCTAGGGCATTTATAAACCTAGCCAGAATGTGTGTGGCTTTCACCATGCATTGTAAATCTATATTGCTATGCCCTTTTCCAAGGTTAGTATACTGTGCCTCTGTCTAACAGTGACACATAAGAGATACCCAGGGTAAACCTACGATGTCCCATCCAGTCATTAATATTCCTCTTGAAGACAGTCACTGAGTGACTCTGCCTAACCTGTATTGGGATAATATTCCAGAGTGAAGGGAGCCTCTGAGTTATGAATGTGTCCCTCCAGCATATCCTATGTATATTACTCCTGAGGTTCAAGTCTTTCCAGCGTGTAGCTTGATGGGATTTGGATATTCTGAGGTGCAGCATGACCATTAAGTCAGGGTTTGACATGGCTTTATATGTCAGGCACAGATTGCCTATGAAGAGGCAGTATGCCACTGAGTAGAGCTGCTGTTTCTTTAACCAATCAGTATATGGCATCTGTTTGAGCCCTTTGATCCTCTTGTTGAGGTACTTTTGTGGTCTTTCCAGTTGCTGCAGGTGTCTGGTAAGGTGCATGCCAACAGGGGCATTGTAGTCAATTATGGGCATGATGAGGGATGAGTAAAGAGGCACAATTTCCTCCCCTGATCTACATGTGAATCCCTATATGATGAGGTGGCCTATATAAAATGTTTTTCTAACCACTTTGGCCATGTTGTTGTCAAATGAGAGAATGCTATCAACTTGTGTACCCCAAGGTCCATAATTCCTTCTTCTGTACTTAATGGATTAACACATATGTGGTACTTTGTGGTCACTTTGTTTTTGCCAAAGGGGATGACTATACACCTTTTGGCATTCAGCTTGAGGCCATGGCTGTGGCACAAGTCGTCTGTTTCTAAGAGGCCCTTTTGGAGGATGCGTGTGTTGGCTGGAGAGTTGATTATGGCATCCAGTTTGCAGTCATCTGCGACTTGCTCAGCCACAGTCCTTCCATGTTGGCCTGTACCTCTGATAAATATATACTGAACAAGACAGATCCCAGGGCTGAGCCTTGTGGGACACCACTTGTAACTGTTTTGAGGCTGACATGGCTCCAGCAATTCTAACCATGTGTGTTCTGCCCTTGAGCCACTGTGCAATATATGTAGTGACATAGGGGTTAATATGTACACTGGTGAGCTTCCCTAGAATGCAAAAGTGGGGTATTGTATCAAAGGCTTATGCAAGGTCCAGGTAGGCTGTGTAGACCACCTTCCCCTTGACAGTGGCCTTGGTGACTGTTTCAAAGAAATCAAACAGGTTGAGAGGCAGGATCGGCCATTAACAAAGCCAAACTGTGTATGATGCAGTGTCTGTAGGTCCCCAATATCTATATTTATGAGGTTCGTGATGATCCTTGCCATAGCTTTGCAGACCAAGCTATTCAGACTTATGGGGCGATAGTGTCCAGGATCCGTTAAGGCACCACCTAAATGTAGAGGGACCACTGTTGCTGTACGCCACTCTTTGGCCACATATCGTGTAGTAAGGCTGGGATTGAACAGTAGTGTTATGTCTGGGTGTAGCTCTTCTTGGAGTTCATGTAGCACACAGCCTGGGACACTGTCTGGTCCCATTGATGCAGTGTTTATTGCTTTGGAGAGGGCAGCTCTTACCTGAGCATCTGAGATGTCAGGGGGGGCAGCACTCTGCTGGGAGAAATATTTGACCTTTTGGTGTGGAGGGGGGTTGAAGTTAGCAGTGAATCTGTCCACTAGGATGTTGGCAATGTCTGTGTCTTTGGTATTTCTTTTGACATTTTGGACTACCTCTGAGCATATCTGGGAATTACCACCCAGGTTCCTAACATAACTAAAGAAAGCCTTGTGATTATCCTCAGTGTCTTGTGGAATTTTCTCTCAAAGATGGCCTTAGACAATCTTATGAGTGCCTGTAGTTTTTGTCTAATACTCATCAGTGATGCCTTCACATTTTGGGAGTTTGTTGTATCATTTAGTAGCTTCATCCTTCTATTGTATAATTTGTTTATCGCTGGTGTCCACCACACAGGACGTCTGCCTTTGGAGGATTGGGTCTTGCTTTTATTTGGGATTGCATGATCCATGCATTCCTGAAGGTGTCCATAGAATGCCTTTATACAGGTATCTGCAGTCTGGTCCATATTTTCAACAGGCCTGGGGGCTTTGAAGGTTTCCACATCATTTATGAGGAGTGTGAACTTACTTTACATGAGTTGTTGACTGTATTCTTCTGTGCAGGGGGTGGCCTTGGGATGTGAATATCCAGTGAGATTAGTTTATGGTCTGATCTTACCAGTGAGGGATGCACTTCTGGTCTGGAGCATAGCGTCCCCATGTTGGTGATGATCAGGTTCAGTATGTTTTCCCCTCTTGTGTGAGTGGTAACAAGTTGTTCCATAGCATTTTGGTATATAAATTCTAGTAATCTTTGGGCTAGGGTGTTGGAGCTACAGTCATGCTCCCAGTCTATGTTTGGGTAGTTTAACTCACCCAATATAATGGTGTATGGACAGACCTACATATTTTCAACTGTTTTCAGGAAGGCCAAGTGCAGTTCTTGTGTTTGTGAGGGTGGTCTGTAGCAGGCTATAACCTGGAAGGCAGTTTTACCCATTGTTACTTGCATATGGATAGTCTCTGATGTTTGGTGCTTTGCCACCAACCTGCAGGTGTGGGTATCTTGGATGAATATCAATACACCCCCTCCTTTTGTGGTTTTGTGCAAGTTTTGGGCCTGAAAAGCATGGTATGAGGTATAACTTGGTAGTGCTGGGGTGCTGTTGGTAGCCCTGAATCCGGTATCTGTTACTGCACAGATAGCGATGTTCTCCATGCTGAGGAATGTTTAGAGTGTGTGCATCATCAGGTTTAGAGTCCTGCAGTGGCATATATGACTGCTCACGTGGACAGATGCCAGGTAAGTCATATGCAATGTGTCACAGGCAACGTACATGTGAACAGGAGAAACAGTGACATTCTGTCAAGTGAGACATGAACATACATATAGTAAGCTATGCAGATGGCACTAGGAGTCCACAGAAGCTGTGTAACTCTGCATGGCAGGTCGGATCAGTATTCCAGGGTAACTGCAAGGAAACATGCATGCAAACATAGCTACTGTAAGCAGGGCTCCATGTAGTCCATTGTACAACAAACAAGCTGTACCACTTTCAGTAGGTAACACTGCAAATGCTCACCAGCTGACATATGAATACCTATGTCACCAAAGGTGATACTTACCAGACCACGGACAGAAATGACATGGCCAGACACGCTGCATCCCACATGAACACATATCACAAGCAACACAGACCTCACAAAGTCAGTGTTCTTAACAGGCACAGCCCATAAGGCCAAACACAATGTGTGACATTCCTATAATAGGTGATGCCATAGTCAGACACACTGACGTCCCACTCTCCAGACTGAGCAAGGTGAGGGTCACATTTAGCTACCTGTCGGGTGATAGAATGTGCCACATAACACAAGCACTCAGGTCACTCCACAGCAAGTACAAGTATGAGGCAGTCATTGTCCATGCTGGTGTGAACAACCTGAGACGTACCTCCCTGGACCACATGAAAAGAGACACAGAGGAGCTCTTACATCACCCTCTCAAACTCAGGAATCCCACAGAGCCTTCATGAAGACACAGGAGAGTATAGATTTCTCTGCAAACACCATCATACTGGGTGACTTCAACTACCCAAACATAGACTGTGAACATTACTCAAGCCACAATACCCAAGCTCTAGGGTTCCCATAGTTCAGTTCAAGTTGTCAACATTCCCACAAGAGGGGAAAATATACTAGACCTGATCATCACAAACATGAGTACAAAATGGTCACCACTTGAAGTATATCCCTCATTGTTGCAATCGAACCATATACTAATCACACTGGAGTACTGGATCCCCCACATATGCAAACCTCAAACACATCTATGTGTGTGCGGGAAATGCCCCTATTAGCAACTGTGAAAGTACACTACAGGATGCAGATTCCCCTTTTGAAACACTGATGATGTCAGCACTCTATAACTATATTACCTGAATTAAAGCTCCCCCGCAATTCGTATAGCACACTCTGCTAATGTATCTGTCTCTAGTGTCATAACATAGTTAGGTTGGGGTTTGAATCCTGCAAAGGGAATGTTTGTGAGTTAGTGTGAGTGGGGTTTGTGTGTGTGCATAATGCTGTGAGGGTCAAGTGCCTTTTGCCAACTGGGAGAACACACTACAGGGTGCACATCCCTCTTCCTAAACGCAGATGATGTCAGCACCCTCTAAGTACAGCATTAGAAAGTATTTCTCCCAGTAATGCAAATAGCGCACTCTGCTAATGTGTCTGTCTCTAATGTCATAACACAGTTAGATAGGGGTTTGAATCTTGCAAATGGAAAGTATGTGTTTTAGTGTGTGTGCACAATGCTGGGGGTGGGATGTGGCTTTTGCCAAATGGGGCTATGCACTGCAGGGTGCACATTTCCCTTAACAAACAGTGATGTTGACAGCACCCTATAGAAACAACATGACAACAGTCAACTGCCAGTACTCAGTATAGTGCTACATGCTACTGTAACACGCACATGTACCAGAACATACCTAGATAGTGTTTTGAAACCTGAATGTGGCAAGTGTGTGGATGTGGGATGTTTCTGTGTGTGCATTTCTGTATGGAAAACATGTTGGATGTGGCAATCAGGGAACCACAGTACCTGATGCACATTACACTTTTAAACTAATGAGGTTGCCTACACCCTGTGAGTACAGGTAGAGAAGAGGAAATCGGTAGTAATCCAAATAGTGCACTTTTCAAATGTGTACCTGTCATGTGTCGACAGCTACTCATGTAGGGTAATAAATAATGGAAATGGCAGGTGAGCGTGTGCATGTGTGGGGGTAGCAGGGTGTGTGTACATGCATGTGTGACAGAACAGATACATATAGCTGAATCTACAATACAGCACATGATGCACATTCCCATAGTCAATGGTAGCATGTGATGGTGTGCAGCTGGTACACTTTGGTAGGTAGTATGGGTGCAGATAACAATTCAGGACATTCATACAGTTACTGCAGCAGGAATGCTGGGATATACACACAATCATAGTGGAACAGTGAACAGTTACCAACATGTTACTACTTATACACATCTATGTAGTCACCCTGTGCATCAGCAACGTGTTTACCTTTTCCTGCACTGATGTTGTAGTATGCAGGAGGTGGCACAGTGTCATCATATGCACAGGGTGTGGGTTAGGTATGCCCAAGCCAGCCACTGGTACCACCAATTGACATGTGTGTGTATGTGTGTTTGTGAGGGGCAGCAGTACAGGGTGGACCAGTGTTGGTGCAGTGTGTGTGTGTATGTGTTTGCCCTAGGTTTTAAATTTCTGCATGTGTGTAAGCATGCACACAGTCCCACATAATGGCTGCCATGTACAGGGTTTTGTGGACAGCCACAGACTGCACCTGTCAGGTCATCCAGATCAGTGTCTGTGGGCACGGACACAGTACCTGTGCCTGGCAGGGGTGATACGGACCGTATCCGGTACTAACCCAGACTGGGTACTGTCATCGGAAGCGGGTGTGTGTTGACTGGATGCAGTTCCCTGTTGGGACTGTACAGAGCCACGTGCACGTGGTCTCCTGGGGCATCCTGATGACAGTACTAACCCAGCATTGCTGGGGCTGCTGCAGGCACTTGAGGTGCGTGAGTGGGCCTGTTGTCATCCGTGGCGAATGCCAGCTGGTGCTGTTGCCGGCATATGGCCACATCGACACCTCAAACGCACACCATCGCCCTGGCCCATGGACATCTGGTTGTGGAGCAGCTGTTGTATGTCCCCACAATGTCTGTCAACGACATCTGTGAAATTACGAATAGCATTGGCAATGTCACGCATGCCATCTGTCATGGCTGTGTGACATGCTGTCAGCTCCCTCAGTCCCTGTCTGGTGTACCTTTCCATACATGCCTGTGCCTGCATAACAGTCCAAAACATAGTGGAGGTTGACATACCTCCTTGGGCACGTCGGCCAGAGGCAGTACGGCCATGGATGCCCCCATGAGAACCCATGGGCGACTGTCTGCTTGGTACCTTTGGAGGACCCTGCTCATGGCTGCTTTGTGGGGATGCATGTACCACAGGTACCACATTACCCTGATCTATGCCCAATGCATACTGTCCATCACCTAGGGACAATGGTGACAAAGGATGTAACGGCAGGATGACTGTGCGCATTGAAGGGGTTGACAGCTGTGTACTGTCAATTGGCTGACCAATGGCGGACCCAGACACACCTTCCTGCACCATTATAGACATTTCCTCATCATCAGTACCTGGGGCACAAGATTCAGGTTCCCTGCTGCAGGTCACCAGAGCAGCACCAGAACCTACGGGAGGAAAACAGGGAACACAGATTATAGTCTCAAGACATATTTTACAGTGATGCACTTCAATACAAATGCACACATTCAGAAATGGACACATGCACTCATGGACACACACACACATGCACACATGGGCACAGGCACATTTGCACACATGCACACCCCACAGTACACACACACATCAGTACTGAGTTACACTACTCTTACTAGTATTAACTTGAGTATTGCAGGTATTATTAAACACACTCACCAGCATGTATACTACTGAGTTACACTACTCTTACTAGTATTATAAATAGTTTTTAGGTAATGATAAACACACTCACCAGCATGTATGGCCTGCCTCGTTGCTAGATGGGAGGGACCTGGAAATATGAAGAAAGTAATGTCAGTGGGCACAAGTGTGCCATTGATTTTGCATATGATACAGTACAGTAGAACACCAGTTCCCTTATACACATCAGCTGCTCATAATGCCAGTATCACACATGCACAATTACATATCATGATGACAGATACATACCACGTGCACACCTTATGCATGCATGAAGTAACAGTGTACAGAACAGTCATATGTACATATGGCATCTTACCTGCACGCTCAGTGTCTTGCTGCTGTGTGGATCCAAACTCCATCATGATGCAAGTCTGATGCTGTTGTTGTTCTGGGGCTGGATCCACGACACTTAGCAGTAGCCCCTCCTGTCTGGTGAGGGGGGTGTGTGGCCACCCCCCCACCTGTGGCAACCTGTTGCCTGCGAATATCTGCAGCACGCTGGCAGACATTTCTAATCAAATCACTGCAGTGATGTCTCACCTGCTCATATGTCCTATCATGCATGCCAACATCATTTATCCTGCTGACAAGGTTTTGCCACAGTGCAGACCTCTCCTGCTGATTCTGGGTGGTGCGTGAAAACAGGATGTCATAGTCACGCACCAGGCTCTGGTGGATCACTTCGTCCTCTGCAGCAGAGTATGCAGGATTCCTTTTTGGAGCCATATCTCCCTGGAAAAGTACACAAACAGGATATCGGCAGAGTATGTCAGCAATATATGGTACACATTCTATACATAAAGTATTAAATTGTAGTTATTACTGCTTGGTTGTAACTTGATTAAATTGTAGCTATCATTCTAAGTCTTTTGGATTAAGCACTTGGCCTTCAGACCAGTTGTTTTACATTAGGAAGGTTTGTGGCAAGCACTGTGGTGGCAGGACAGGTAGCTTTCATCCTTCTAAGTTGTGAACTGCTGATTGAGAGCCCAGTGTCCAAGTGTATTAGTTCTTGTATAAACAGTTGGGCTTCAGGCCAGTTATTTAACATTAACAAGGTTTGTGGTCTGCACTCTTGTGTGAGAATAGGCTGTACTCTGCCATTCATAGCTGGGAACTTCTGGTTTAAGGTTTATACTGCCTGCATATTTGAACTGTATCTTACTGACTTTGGTACACCTTGTTTGCTGTAGCATACACTACATCCAAGCCTCCTGAATCTAGCTTTGTTTATATGCTTGTTATTTGTTAGCTTGTTATTTCACTGGTACGCTAATTCCACATAATACACAGCTTCTCAGCACTTCTGTGAATCACTACTGATAACTGGCATTGTGTTCTAAGCTATGGAAGTTTTAAGTATGGAAGACATGTACAGCAATATTACATATGTATATATATCAGGACTATGTGCACACAACCTATTTCATGGACATACCTATAGATAGTGAACTATGATACATTTGGAGGTTTCACAGTAAACACAGTATTAACCTGCTACTTTGCATTACCTGTGTTTGTGTCAGCTGTTGCTGTGTCACTGGTGCTAATTGCTGTTTGCTGCTGCTGCTGCTGGTTTTGTTGCTGTGATGATGCAGTTTTTTTTTATCACTGCCTTTATTTCTTTATTTCTTTCTTTCTTTCTTTTTCTCTCTCTCTCTCTCTCTCTCTCTCTCTCTCTCTCTCTCTTTCTCCATCGGTTTGGTGCAATGAATGTATTGCATGTGTGGAGTGTTAGTACTGGATGCTTTTGTAGGTATCTGCATAGGTCTATGTGATGGCCTCTGCACCAATTGTAAGGCAGCATTTGCTAATTGCATGCAGCCAGTTGTGTACTGATTGCATGTCTCACTGTGATTTCAGGACAGTGCTATAAAAGGGTATGTGAGATAGGCGTTGCCCTTTCAGATTGTAAGGGCGTGGACCATGCTGGTATGCTGTCAACAGTGTTCTGTGAGTGTGAAAGTTAGTAAGTCTTTCATGATTCATGCTGTGTTGCAAATTCAGGTTGCTGCATTTCTCTCAACTGTTCCCTGTAGTGAGTGTGTATGCATACTGACACCTACAACTATATTTTCATATGTATTAATATATATATATATATATATATATATATATATATATATATATATATATATATATATATGTGTGTGTGTGTGTGTACATATACATACTTTCATATATGTACATTAGCTTACATTATTAAGTACAAGCTAACAATTAGCAGGGCTGTTTCTGTTAACACTAAACTAGTATGGGAATCCAGTAATTAGGACAGTAAAAGTCTACCTGACATGCTTTGGGTAGTACACATCCTATATTGCCTTTATCTTCATTCCTACTATTACATGTTATACTTATTTTAGCACTATATTCCTGTATGAGAGTCATGGCTTAGTGGTAGGTCATACAGACTAGTGTTACAATGGTCTTGTGGTAGGGCCTAATAGTATGCTTTTATTTTGCTTTCAAATTGAGTACAGGGCCTGTTAATCAAAGTGCTGAAGGCACCTTTAAGCAGTAAAAAGGGTTAGTAAGTCTCACAGGAGTCAGGCTGTGTTGTAGATTCTGGTTGCTGCATTTATCTTCACTGTTTCCTGTAGTGAGTGTGTATGAATACTGACACCTACAACTATATTACATATGTATTAATATATATATATATATATATACATACTTTCATATATGTACATTACCTTACATTATTATGTACAAGCTAACAATTAGCAGGGCTGTTTCTGTTAACACTAAACTAGTATGGGAATCCAGTAATTCGGACATTAAACATCTACCTGACATGCTTTGGGTAGTACACATCCTATATTGCCTTTATATTCATTCCTACTATTACATGTTATATTTATTTTAGCACTATGTCCTTGTATGAGAGTCATGGATAGTGGTAGGTCATACTGACTAGTGCTACCAAGGTCATGGGTTCGAGACTAACAGTGGGAATTTATTTTTCTTTTGAAATGAGTACAGGACCTGTCAATCAAATGTGCCAAAGGCACTTTTAAGCACTTAAAACCAGGTCTGCGCTCGTTTACGCGGAGCTCACGCATGCGCACTGGCGGTGAGCTCTGCTAACACCCAGCACACCAGCTATTTTCTTTGAAAGAAAAGAAAAAGGGGTGACAGGAAAGTGGTGAAAAAGGGGTCACAAAGAGGGTAAGACAGTAGGGAAACAAGCTTGGGATTTGCAGGAGGGATGTAGGTGAGACCCATAGCTGCCCATGTCTTTCTCAGCAACAGCTGTGCATTTGTATGTAATTTGGTGTGACATTTGAAACCTTCCACCCCTGAGAGAGGTGTCAGGACAACATTAATACCTGTTGTACAGCCAATTGTAATTAACAGTTTCAATGTCCAGCGGACATGTGTGCAACATGGACAGCTATGTATGGGGCGTAATTTTTTTTGTGGGTACAGAGTGCCCTTTTTTTTTTTTTTTCAGGTGAGAGTGGTATGTCAGGTGAAGGTAGTCGGTATAGCTGGGGAGGTAGGTTGGGTAGGTTAACAGACAAGACAGACAAGATGCATACAGGGGCGGTGTATGACACATGTGGGGGGGTTAAACAATTGACGGGGACGGAGGTTGGGATATCCAGGGAACATGAGTCCACAGATGGCAACAGTGGAACTGATAACCCCACCCATAGGCAGTTGCCACTGTTCTTTCACAGCCCAGGACGGGGCTGTGCTGGGGGCTGTGCAGGTGGGACAACGGACATGCCCGTAAGCTGTGCCACCCGGGCCTCAAACTGGCGTAGGGGCCCAAGAACAGAGTCTTGAATCTCCCTTCGCACCACAGACCGGACACCTTGGAGGGTGAGTGGACGGGCTCCTCCGGCCACGCTTGCAGAGGGGGGACAGGCCCCATCCCCTGCAGCGCTTCCACCCGAAGGTGGCACAGGGCCACCGGAGGAGGGTCCGGCCTGGGCACTAGTGCCAGGTGCAATCGCCAGATGAGGTGGGAGAGGTGGGTTCACTGGGACCCGCCTTCCCAAGCGTTCTAGGTTTGTGAGTATGTTATGTTAGTTTGGGTTAGTAGCATATTATTCCATTCAAATTAGTTGTAACAGCATGCATTGGTATTCCCATTAAACAAACACCCAGATATTAACACCATTGAACAACAGGCATATCAATATCACATGCATTATTTGAACAGAAATACACAATCAAACAACATGCAGGGTTGATTAATGGCAACAGGCCATCAAGTTTTCAGGTATGAACAGGGCACATGCAACAACGGACATGCATATATTTTTGAAACAACAGGACAAATGTCCATGGTTAATGAAATTTTCACATACCAGTATTTAGTGAGTTTTTTAATTTGCAATTATAGGGTGGGGTGGAGAATGAAAATGTTGACACATTCATAAATTATACATTGATATACATTTGTAATAGAAACACAATTAACTTGTGGGTGATAGTTTTCAAATGATTTTAATTGACTGTCATGCTAGACCTGTTACAGATACATCACTATCCTAGTTATTTTGAATTTGATCAGATACATCATCCTGCTACATTTTGATGACAGGGCAGAGGACAACTATGGATGTTTAGTATGTCAGACAATCATTCATTCTATCTGAAAATTGTTGACTGTGATCACCATATACAGATTTTGGCTTAAACATTCAAGATTCAGACACACTGAAATCAGTTTGGGATGTTAATTTTTAATTCCCACATGCATTTAGTTCTGTAGAACCACACTGAGGCTTATATATTCAGGAGTTATTACTACTTTATTTATTGATACATGACCCTTTCTGTCACTCTCACACATCCTGCTTTTTCACAGTTCAGGTTGGTACTTCTAGGCTTTGTTCACATATTAGACCTGTGGTGATTCAAACACTTCTGTCATGATTCAGCATTTCAACAGGGGATATATCTCACATGTAATTAACTCAGCTTCTGAAGCTGTACTCTTGAGACTACTGCAGGTTATACTACATTTAATTAATGGTGGGACATCTGTTTTACAGAACTATTTATTTCTATCAATTATATTTCCAGTTCCACTTACATACTGATGACCTTGATGCAGCCATACCTGCACACTTTCACTTGTTGCTTGCACATTCAATTACTTTTAATGAATACACTGCAGTGTTCTGCTAAGTGCTACACTATAATATTTATTTACAAGTACTAGGTGGGGTTACTAACCTGCATGGTGGCGCAGCCGCACCAGCCTGCTGTCATGTGCCCTGCGATTCACAGAGCGGACACCTGCAGCTGTAATACAAGACAAGTAATATTGGAATACACATCTCCATGGTATCAGCTATGTGAATTACTTACATACATAAGTAAAATGTAACTTACTCAGTAGTGGGACGTTGGGCATATCCCGGGCCTCGTGGATCCATTGGGTCAACTGGTCTTGTTTGCGTCGCTTCAGGTCCGCATGGTGGTGATGGACCTGCTCACTGGTACGTGGAATCTCAGTAGCACTGGTGAGATCATGAGCCAACTGGTCCCATGCCTCCGCCCTGTATGCTCCCCATGAGACCTGGCCCTGCATGAGTTGGGCCTCATGATGATGAACTAGGAGCCAGACCATGTATCTGGACTCCTCAATGCCCCAGCGCTGTGCTCGAAAGCAACGCCCCTCCTCTACTCCACTCATTCTGCCTGCAGGTCTATTCTACAATCGTTTATGCTGTGTATTCCCACCTATGGGGCTTATATATGCCGATTTTCCCGAACATTTCTATGATTGGCCATTTTGGAATTGTATCAACTTCACAGAAACTGCTTTATCATGCTCCATTTTGGATTACATCCTATATATATGCTATTTCTGCATTTCTAAGTACTGCTGTCATGGCTTAGTGGTTTAGTACCTTGACTCTTGTGCATGGTATCCCGGGTTCGAATGTGACCACTGTTTTTTAATTTTTATGACTGTCTAGACAGGCTGAGGGGTGTGTCTGTGTAAAGGCACTTTTGATACAGCTTGCTTAACGTTGCCCAGTGGTTAGCTTGTGGGCGCGGTGCGCACCTCCGCGCAAACGGTGTGCTCTAGGTTAAACCTTAATTGGCTATTAACACGCATGTTAAGCTAAGCACAGCTAGTTGCACACAGTTTGAGCCTGTTAAACCAGTGCTTAGCTACGGGCAAGCAATTTGCAGCCTTTGAAACACTACTCAGCTACGGGCACTCTGTCTCACCTTGTTTGACAGCAGCTTAGCTATCAGTACATTTCTAAATATTTTTACTATTGTATTACTTGAAAAGTTATGATCCATTTCATTCCATTTTACAAAAGGAAATACTTTTACATTTGTACAATACTGTCAGGGGCCTTTTTAGTGCTTATTTACAAAAATAAGAAGGATGTTGTGT
Organism: Protopterus annectens; assembly: GCF_019279795.1. NCBI lineage: Eukaryota > Metazoa > Chordata > Ceratodontiformes > Protopteridae > Protopterus > Protopterus annectens. The sequence continues at coordinate 752,382,136 of NC_056746.1, read as the reverse complement.
GGGCTCGAACCTAGCCTGCCTGCTCGTAAGCCGAAAACTCTACCACTATGCTATTACTTCTTAGCTTACTTTGCATATTTAGTTCTTATATCCTTTTCCACTGATTGCTAACTGCAGTTGCGCTAGTAGCACACCCGCGCACACGAGCGCACGCATTAGCAAACATTTACGGGGTTTTAAAAAAAATTAAAAAGGTTTCATTTTACATTTTATAACATCTGTTCACTTTTTACATTTTACATTGCTGGTCTGTGGGGGGATGTGTTGTGTAGTGTGTTTATTCACATTTCCATGGCCTCTCTCGTGGGTGTTTACTTTCTACCATTCTAGACTTCCGGGGGCATGTCCGCTTGCAGGGCTTAGCCTACGGGCATGCCCCCTACTGTCTTACACGGACCGTGTAAGACTTACAGTGTGATTCAGCATGCCTCATGCACCTCATGCATATGCATGACATGCTGACATCACACCGTTTAACTGCAGCCTCCGTGTAAGAGTTATAACTCTTACACGGAGGCTTCCTGAATCCTGCCCCGTGTCATCAATACTTACATGTCAGTAATAAATATTGTTTTCTTCTGTCACTCATGAAATTAAGCTATGCATACAGCATACATTTAGCAAAGGATGTGAATCCTGATGCTTAATGCTACATTTCCAGCAAGCAAAGGCATTCTAAACTGTTTCATCTAGTATAGAAGTAGCTATTTATGTAAATAGCTATGAAACTGCATCAGTGTTAACAGAAAAAAATGTCTCTCCATATTGACAACAATAACTTTTCAATTAGGAAAATAAAAGAAAACCAATGAAATGGTTGTCTACATGCAAAAAAGAAATCTGTGGTTGCAAACCAAGTAACATTCCCTCTGTGGCGTTATAAAAACAAGCTACCTCATAGCATACACAATTGCCAAGGACAGCTAGACATTTTCTGAAAGAGGATTTATGAAAGAAAACATGAATGATTGTACTTCAGTTTCATGCCCAGATATGAATATTAAGAATATATGCTTCTCAAGAAAAATATACAGCAATTTGTGGGAAATGGGCCCACTAACCAGTTTAAAAGAAGTTTTAATTTATCAAACATTTTCTTAGAATTCAGTGATAGTTATGATGAGAAAGTGATGGCCAAATAAATGTTTTCTGTTTGTTAATGTACATCAACTTTGGGCCTCAGCATTTAGTGGCTGGCCATCATCAACACTGCTGTTCATTTTGTCAGTGGACTACTTCGAGATTTATTGAAATGCCTAGAGATGTTCAAACATTCATGGTGTAATCTCTTGCCTGTTCTAGATGACGCCTGGTGGTAGCAGTGAAGAGCCAGTCGTCAAGGTACGGAAAGACTCGAAAACCTTGCAGTCTGAGGTGAACTGCAATCACTGCCATGCATTTGCTAAACCCCCTTAGGGGCTGTGGTGAGTCCAAAGGGCATGTGAACTGGTAATGACTGGCTCCTAGCCGGAAGTGTAGAAACCTTCTGGAGCTTTTTTCCATTTTTATATAGTAATAAGCATCTTTGAGGTCTATAGAGCACATCCAGTTGCCTTTTTCCAAAAAGGGAAGTATGGCGTGTACTGAGACCATCCTGAATTTGTTTTGTTGAACCACCTTATTGAACTGGCTGAGATCCAAAATGGGTCTCCAGTCCACTGTTTTTGGAGCACTAAAAAGAATCTTGAGTGAAACCCGGATCCTGTTTGGTCTGGTGGGACTTTTTGGAAGATTCGTTTTTTGAGCGTTTTTTGAATTTCTAAGACTGCTGATTTGCTTTGACTGGGTGGAACATCTAGGAGTTTTTCTGGGCTTTGGGAGTTACAGATAGTGGAATCTGGTAGCCTCTGGATATTATTCCCTGCACCCATTTGTCTGAAGTTATTGATTGCCAGGCTGGTAGGTGCAGGGATAATCATCCCCTGACTGCTTCCAGAGAAAGGCAATTGTAAATCCTTTCAGGGATGCAGATAGGAAGTGCCAGAGAAGGATTCTCTGGACCCCTGATTCTGCAGTCCATTTCTGCCCCTAGGGCGGCATCTTCCATTGCTTCTCCCTCTGTCCCAGGGGAAGTCTTTACCTCATGAGAGGTGGAAAGGCCCCTTGAATTTTCTAAACCATAGTCTCCCACTCCTTTGGTTCCTTGAGTAAGGTCTCTGAGGGGTGGAGAAACATATGCCTACGGCAGATAGGGTCTTACCATCTTGCTCACTTCTGGCTAGAGTATCTTTAACCTTTGGGCCAAAAAGGGTAGATCCATCAAAAGGAGCATTGATGAATGATGCTTTAAATGGCTCTGCAAAGTCGCACAATCGCATCCAGGAGTGCCTTCTAATGGCTATACCTGAACCCGCTGCCCTGGGCATCCCTTCAGCTGCATGTGCTATGAGCCTTGTGGACAAATTGAAAATAGACTCTAGGGTTGCAAGTTGAGAGGAAACTTTGTCACGGGCCTCTTCAGCTACTGCTCCTGGGAGAGTATTTGAAAGTTCTTTTATCAAATCTTTCTGTAATCTGGTAAAATGTGCCATATAATTCAAAGACCTCAGAGTGAAGGTCATTGAAGCATAAACATGCTTCCCAAATCTATCCAACATCCTAGACTCCCTGTTAGGAGGATGGATAGTAGGACTCTCTTCCACGAGTTCCCTCTCGGTGGCAGCTGCTACCAACACAGGAATTCCCTTGGACCAATGTGGTTCTTCTTTTGGTGCTTATAGTACACAGTCAGGTGTATTGGGGATTGGCTCTATGGAGTCCGGCATCTTCCACACCCACTGAGCAATCAGTTTGATAAGATCGTCAGTGGATGGAGAGATCCAAGAAGTGGAGGGTTGGGCACAAAAAGCCTCCAGGTATACTGATTCCTCTGAGGAAGGCTGAGTGGACAACCAGCCACTCCTATGCTTCAGGATTTCCAGGATGCCCCCGAAGGAAACATCATCAGGGTGTGACCTGAGGGAACCTTCCCCTTCATTGAAGTCAGTATCTTCGGTATAAGACTCTTCCGGGGAGGCCAGGTGCTTTCTTTGCACTTCCTCTTTGCAGGGACCTCCTTGAGGGGATGCTCCAGGGAACTTTCCAAAGAGGAGACCACTAAAGTGGGAGTCACCTGGGACTTTTGTGCCCTCTGTCCAGGGAGTGAGACCAATGGCAGTGCAGGTCGAGAGGAAGAAGAAATATGTCCCGACAGGGATGGCAAGGACTGAGAATCCCCAACAGATAATGCCTTCTCCATAATCTGGAAGGCAGGTCCCCCTGTAGAGGGATGAGAGCCCAGAGCCAAAATAGACTGCTTTGGAACTGGGATCAGACCCCGCACCGAGGAGACCACCCCTGGACAAGGAGCCTGGGTTGGCACTACAAGGGCCGAGGTTGAGAGGCATAGATGGCTCAGAAGAAACCAAAAAGATACCAAGCATCTCAGAACTGACCAGAGAATCCCGACCATGGGAGGTCTCTGGTGCCAAAGGCTTGGAGATACTCAAGACGGTTGTCAGAACCAAAGACGAAAAAGCTATCAGAACCAAGTCAGTCAGAGCCAGAAGTGTTGGGATTGAAGGCTCCAAAGGTTCATGTAGAGTTAGAGGAGGAGGGTATGAGGGGGTCATAGGACATACAGTTTTGATGCCAGATTGGCTCGCAACCAAAGGTAATTCTCTCGCCACAAGTAGCTGATCCACTAGCCTCATAATATCAGCTTCTGATAGACTCTTAGTCAACCTCACCAATGTCATGATGTCATAGAGGGAGATCTAGATGATCTCACTTCCACAAAAGGGGTATCTCTGAAAGGGTCAACAGAAGGGGAATAAGAAGTTCTTGGGTGCACAGGCAGCTCCAGTACCTTAAGTACTGGTTGATCTGTTGGTACTGATGTGATGGCAGCTGTCTGCTCCAAAGCCAATTTTGTTGATGTAGGCAGGTCCTCCGGTGCCAATGAATTCTTCAATACTGAAGACATTTTTGAGATGATTTTTTTTAGTCGGTTCCAAAGCACTCAGAATTGAGGAAGATCATTTCTTCAAACCATGGGAGGAAGAAGTTCCTGTATCACTAGTTTTCTCCTTGGAACCAGAAATGGCCTCATCAAAAGGAGATTTCAAAAGTCATTTTAAAATAAGTTTGTTCTCCTTTCCGTCAACATACAGGAGGAGAACCCATGACAAATCTCACAATTTTCTTGGAGAAGAATCTTGCCAAGACAATAAACACATAAAATGTGCCCGTCTGAATTGGGCATTTTTACCCTCACATTTCCTACACCTCTTGAATCCTGAGGTGCCTTTGAAGGTTTTGAGGGAGATTCTTTTTGGTCCACCATTATCGGTGATGAGATAAGGAAGGACAGAAGTAAAGATTTTTTTTTTTAAATAAAGAAAGAAAAGGAAAATAATGCCAACTATGGTATTAAGAGATACCTCAATGGTATAAATATAAGGAGAACTTACCAACTATAGTAAGGGACAGATACCAGTGGTAATAGTAAGACAGAAATTACTTTGAAGGGCAGAGGAGTGGGTAGAAATACTAATAAAGATAGAAAAGGTAAAGAGTTAAAGAAGAAATAGAAAACACTTATAATTTAACTGCCAAAGTTCGAGAGATGGAATGAACACTGGTCTACGAAGTGGCAAGCGAGATCTGGGGTAATCTCTGTGAGGAGCATTATGGGTAGAACTTAGCTAGAGAGTTTGGGGATCACAAGCTGAAAGATATGGCCGAGTCAGTTCTGAAGGTTTGGAACTGAACCGACTGTCAAGAATTAGGTGAAGATTAACAACATCAGATCACATTTTAATACACATTTTTATGTAGCGTATAACAAGTCTGTAATTTTTACAGCGTGCAAGATGGAATTTATATCTCAGTAAAAAAACATCAGGGTAAAGCAGAATTTCACTGTACATGATTTATTGGAATCAGCATTTTCCCAGACATCTGCAGTATGACAATAATTTTGTTTTGAAGATGTTGAGATGATGCATTCTTTCCCAAGAAGTACATATGATTATTTGGATAACATCCTGTGTAAAACAGTCCAAGGTAAATATAATTGAGGGCACTGTGATAACCTGTTATAATAAAAGCTTTGTACTTTCTTCAGTTATAGCAAAAGATCAATAGTAGAGGCATAAATCATAATTCCTGCTGGTGAAATTTGTTTTCCTATTTTGTCAGCAAATGGTCTAATTTTACTAGAAAAAATGGTCGTTCGTGTATCTTTATTAGGATATTTTATAATTCTATCTCAGACCGTTTCTGAAATATGCAGCTGTTTCTTTGCAAGAAGATGAACAAAGTAACTTTGCAAGATCCCTTAATGAATTGAAATGTCAGTTATGTTTTAATGTCATAATTGCAAGTGATTGCAAAAGTGCAGTTAATGAATGATTTGTTGCCTTTATTTATAGTTTGTCTTGCTCATCCATGAAAAGCTGAATGTATAGCAAATTGTATTTTTCCCTTGGGTGCCTTTGCAAAACCATAGTATAGTTTGCCATCATATCTCTCAACTGTACAGATTTTCACAGAATGTCCAGATTTCTGCCTCATATTTTGTCCTGTTACTCATAAAATGTTTTTTTTTTTGCAAATTGTTGCTAAATCTTTGAGCAGCGAAGTCAGAAAATAATGAAAGACATTTGAAATTCAGACATCATACACTTCAGAAAATTCATGCTAATGCAAAATCTGTTATTCTATTAACTATCTATGTTTGTAAGAGCAATATTTAAAAAAGTCTCTATTTTTGGTCCTTTGTTCACCCATAATTTATGGTTTTGTCCAGAGTTCTTGCTCTAAGAAGTTGAGAGCTACGTTTACTGTCTACCAGTATTACTGAACATTGTTAGCAGGTTAGCAGTTTTGTTACTGTATTCCCTCCCCTAAACAGTTTACCACATTGACACTTCTTTGTACTAACTAGAAGATGCATAATTTAATTTGCACCTTCACTAATCAATATATTGGATTATCAATACTCATTTAGAGTAGAAGGATTGTTTGCTGATTGCTTGATGATCATGTTTTTTTTCATTCCTGATGCTATGAAATCTAGAAATTTAAAATCAATTCTAAAGCCATTTTAATCTTGTAAAAAGCTCTTTTCTTTTGTGTGTAGTATTTGACTACTTTTGTTTCATTATCACACCTGACATTACAAACATTTTATGTAGGGGAGGAGTTGAAGATTGGGGCTGATGGCAAGGTGCATGTATCAGCAAACAGTGGGCAGGATTCACGAAGGCTTACATGGAGTTTAAGAGTAGTGTAAGCCTCCGTGTAAGCCTCCCGATCCAGGAACAGCCCAAATCTCCGTGTAAGAGACTAGCTAAACGTCTCTTACACGGACTGGGCGTGGAAATGCTCAATACCTCATTTGCAGCTCAAAGATATGCAAATGAGGTATTTGAGTGATCCAGGAAGCCCAAACCAGTCCGTGTAACGGACGTTTTAGCTGCAGAAATGTACTCAGCTGACAACTGAGTACATTTCTGCAAAACTAATGGAGCTATGTCAGCTCCAAATAAAGGTTGCATATGTGTCATCTAGCATGCCAATGGCCAAATATGTGGCCATTGGCATTAAAAAGTGATGCAAAATTATTTAAAATAACATTTTTTTTTTCGGGGGATTTTGATGTTTAACTGCAGCGCACACCCGTGCAAACAGGGTGCGCTGCCTAAAAGTGAAAACCGAAGCTTATAAGCCCACAATTGTGGGTTTTATGTAGTACATGGAATGACAATGCAGGGACTAGCAGACCAAAAACAATATGGCCACTGTGTAGTGGTTGCCAAGGGGGGGAAGCTCAGTGTAAGAGATGTAACTAAACATTACTAGGCAATCCTATGTAAATGAGGGTTACAATACTGAATCACACTGCCACATAGCTAATGAGCACTTTCGAGTAGTGTAAGAGTTACAGAAGGGGAGGAATAGAGTAAGAGGTAGGTGACATCACGGGGGGGAATGATAGAAGTAAATGTATTACATTGGAGAGCAGTGTAACATGACAGATGACAGACAGACATCAGGGAGAGGTGTGTCCCAACAGAATACTAGGAAAGTCAAGAAATAGAGGGTGTACACTATCCCTACACTCAAACTTTCTTGATATGCGTGCATCTTGGCGTGTGCTGCGTGTAAGGCAGGTTCACCATGTGTCAGCGTGTCGCAAACCGTTTAAAACGGTTTGCTGGCCTAAGTGTGTAAGGCAATGTAAACATCAGGAAGGGGGGGGCCCGTTGGCCTGAAAAAAGGGAAATAAAAGGGGCTTTGTTTTTTTTTGGGTTTATGCTGTGTATTCCCCACCTTATGGGGCTTATATGCCGATTTTCCCTAACATTTCTATGATTGGCCATTTTGGAATTGTATCAACTTCACAGAAACTGCTTTTATCATGTTCATTTTGATTACATCCTATATATATGCTATTTCTGCATTTCTAAGTACTGCTGTCATGGCTTAGTGGTTTAGTACCTTGACTTCTTTTGTGCATGGTATCCCGGTTCGAATGTGACCACTGTTTTTAATTTTTATGACTGTTCAGACAGGCTGAGGGGTGTGTCTGTGTAAAGGCACTTTTGATACAGTGCTTGGGTTTAACGCTGCCCAGTGGTTAGCTTGTACAGCGGTGCGCAATTCTCCGCAAGAACCGGTGTGCTCTAGGTTAAACCTTAATTGGCTATTAACACGCATGTTAAGCTTTCAAGCACAGCTAGTTGCACACAGTTTGAGCCTGTTAAACCAGTGCTTAGCTAATGTGGCAAGCAATTTGGCAGCCTTTGAAACACTACTCAAAGCCACGTGGGCACTCTGTCTCACCTTTTGTTTGACAGCAGCTTAGCTATCAGTACATTTCCTAAATATTTTTACTATTGTATTACTTGAAAAGTTATGATCCATTTCATCTATTTCATTCCAGTATTTCATGTAAAGGGAAATACTTTTACATTTGTACAATACTGTCAGGGCCTTTTTAGTGCTTATTTACAAAAATAAGAAGGATGTTGTGTGGGCTCGAATCTAGTTTTTCTGCTCAAGCTCGTAGTTTCTAAAACTCTACCACTATGCTATTACTTTAGCTTACTTTGCATATTTAGTTCTTATATCCTTTTTTCACTGATTGCTAACTGCAGTTGCGCTTAGTAGCAGCACACCACTGCGCATTAATTTGAAAGCACGACATTAGTAAACATTTACGGGTTTTAAAAAATTAAAGTGCTGGGTTTCATTTACATTTATAACATCTGTTCACTTTTACATTTTACATTGCTGGTCTGTGGGGATGTGTTGTGTAGTGTGTTTATTCACATTTCCATGGCCTCTCTCTGGGTGTTTACTTTCTACCATTCTAGACTCCGGGGCATGTCCGCTTGCAGGGCTTAGCCTACGAAGCTGTGCTCCTTCTGTCTTTACACGGACCGTAAGACTTACAGTGTGATTCAGCATGCCTCATGCACCTCATGCATATGCATGACATGCTGACATCACACTGTTACTGCAGCCTCCGTGGTAAGAGTTATAACTCTTACACGGAGGCTTCCTGAATCCTGCCCCGTGTCATCAATACTTACATGTCAGTAATAAATATTGTTTTCTTCTGTCACTCATGAAATTAAGCTATGCATACAGCATACATTTAGCAAAGGATGTGAATCCTGATGCTTAATGCTACATTTCCAGCAAGCAAAGGCATTCTAAACTGTTTCATCTAGTATAGAAGTAGCTATTTATGTAAATAGCTATGAAACTGCATCAGTGTTAACAGAAAAAAATGTCTCTCCATATTGACAACAATAACTTTTCAATTAGGAAAATAAAAGAAACCAATGAAATGGTTGTCTACATGCAAAGAAATCTGTGGTTGCAAAACCAAGTAACATTCTCTGTGGCGTTATAAAACAAGCTACCTCATAGCATACACAATTGCCAAGGACAGCTAGACATTTTGAAAGAGGATTTATGAAAGAAAACATGAATGATTGTACTTCAGTTTCATGCCCAGATATGAATATTAAGAATATATGCTTCTCAAGAAAAATATATAGCAATTTGGGAAATGGGCCCACTAACCAGTTTAAAAGAAGTTTTAATTTATCAAACATTTTAGAATTCAGTGATAGTTATGATGAGAAAGTGATGGCCAAATAAATGTTTTCTGTTTGTTAATGTACATCAACTTTGCCTCAGCATTTAGTGGCTGGCCATCATCAACACTGCTGTTCATTTTGTCAGTGGACTACTTCGAGATTTATTGAAATGCCTAGAGATGTTCAAACATTCATGGTGTAATCTCTTGCCTGTTCTAGATGACGCCTGGTGGTAGCAGTGAAGAGCCAGGTCAAGGCACGGAAAGACTCCTAAAACCTTGCAGTCTGAGGTGAACTGCAATCACTGCCATGCATTTGCTAAACCCCCTTAGGGGCTGTGGTGAGTCCAAAGGGCATGTGAACTGGTAATGACTGGCTCCTAGCCGGAAGTGTAGAAACCTTCTGGAGCTTTTTTCCATTTTTATATAGTAATAAGCATCTTTGAGGTCTATAGAGCACATCCAGTTGCCTTTTTCCAAAAAGGGAAGTATGGCGTGTACTGAGACCATCCTGAATTTGTTTTGTTGAACCACCTTATTGAACTGGCTGAGATCCAAAATGGGTCTCCAGTCCACTGTTTTTGGAGCACTAAAAAGAATCTTGAGTGAAACCCGGATCCTGTTTGGTCTGGTGGGACTTTTTGGAAGATTCGTTTTTTGAGCGTTTTTTGAATTTCTAAGACTGCTGATTTGCTTTGACTGGGTGGAACATCTAGGAGTTTTTCTGGGCTTTGGGAGTTACAGATAGTGGAATCTGGTAGCCTCTGGATATTATTCCCTGCACCCATTTGTCTGAAGTTATTGATTGCCAGGCTGGTAGCAGGATAATCATCCCTGACTGCTTCAGAGAAAGGCACTTGAAATCCTTTCAGGATGCAGATAGGAAGTGCCAGAGAAGGATTCTCTGGACCCCTGATTCTGCAGTCCATTTCTGCCCCTAGAGCGGCATCTTCCATTGCTTCTCCCTCTGTCCCAGGGGAAGTCTTTACCTCATGAGAGAGGGTGGAAAGACCCTTTGGATTTTCTAAACCATAGTCTCCTACTCCTTTGGTTCCTTCAATAAGGCCTCTGAAGGTGGAGAAATATAGGCCTACGGCAATAGGGTCTTACCATCTTGCTCACTTCTGGCTAGAGTGTATTTAACCTTTGGTACAAAAAGGGTGGATCTGTCAAAAGGAGCATTGATGAATGATGCTTTAAATGGCTCTGCAAAGTCGCACAATCGCATCCAGGAGTGCCTTCTAATGGCTATACCTGAACCCGCTGCCCTGGGCATCCCTTCAGCTGCATGTGCTATGAGCCTTGTGGCCAAATTGAAAATAGACTCTAGGGTTGCAAGTTGAGAGGAAACTTTGTCACGGCCTCTTCAAGCTACTGCTCCTGGGAGAGTATTTGAAAGTTCTTTATCAAATCTTTCTGTAATCTGGTAAAATGTGCCATATAATTCAAGACCTCAGAGGAAGGTCATTGAAGCATAAACATGCTTCCCAAATCTATCCAACATCCTAGACTCCTGTTAGGAGGATGGATAGTAGGGACTCTCTTCCACGAGTTCCCTCTCGGTGGCAGCTGCTACCAACACAGGAATTCCCTTGGACCAATGTGGTTCTTCTTTTGGTGCTTATAGTACACAGTCAGGTGTATTGGGGATTGGCTCTATGGAGTCCGTATCTTCCACACCCACTGAGCAATCAGTTTGATAAGATCGTCAGTGGATGGAGAGATCCAAGAAGTGGAGGGTTGGGCACAAAAAGCCTCCAGGTATACTGATTCTCTGAGGAAGGCTGAGTGGACAACCAGCCACTCCTATGCTTCAGGATTTCAGGATGCCCCTGAAGGAAACATCATCAGGGTGTGACCTGAGGGAACCTTCCCTTCATTGAAGTCAGTATCTTCGTATAAGACTCTTCCGGGAGGCCAGGTGCTTTCTTTGCACTTCCTCTTTGCAGGGACCTCCTTGAGGGGATGCTCCAGGGAACTTTCCAAAGAGGAGACCACTAAAGTGGGAGTCACCTGGGACTTTTGTGCCCTCTGTCCAGGGAGTGAGACCAATGGCAGTGCAGGTCGAGAGGAAGAAGAAATATGTCCCGACAGGGATGGCAAGGACTGAGAATCCCCAACAGATAATGCCTTCTCCATAATCTGGAAGGCAGGTCCCCCTGTAGAGGGATGAGAGCCCAGAGCCAAAATAGACTGCTTTGGAACTGGGATCAGACCCCGCACCGAGGAGACCACCCCTGGACAAGGAGCCTGGGTTGGCACTACAAGGGCCGAGGTTGAGAGGCATAGATGGCTCAGAAGAAACCAAAAAGATACCAAGCATCTCAGAACTGACCAGAGAATCCCGACCATGGGAGGTCTCTGGTGCCAAAGGCTTGGAGATACTCAAGACGGTTGTCAGAACCAAAGACGAAAAAGCTATCAGAACCAAGTCAGTCAGAGCCAGAAGTGTTGGGATTGAAGGCTCCAAAGGTTCATGTAGAGTTAGAGGAGGAGGGTATGAGGGGTCATAGGACATACAGTTTTGATGCCAGATTGGCTGCAACCAAAGGTAATTCTCTCGCCACAAGTAGCTGATCCACTAGCCTCATAATATCAGCTTCTGATAGACTCTTAGTCAACCTCACCAATGTCATGATGTCATAGAGGGAGATCTAGATGATCTCACTTCCACAAAAGGGGTATCTCTGAAAGGGTCAACAGAAGGGGAATAAGAAGTTCTTGGGTGCACAGGCAGCTCCAGTACCTTAAGTACTGGTTGATCTGTTGGTACTGATGTGATGGCAGCTGTCTGCTCCAAAGCCAATTTTGTTGATGTAGGCAGGTCCTCCGGTGCCAATGAATTCTTCAATACTGAAGACATTTTTGAGATGATTTTTTTTAGTCGGTTCCAAAGCACTCAGAATTGAGGAAGATCATTTCTTCAAACCATGGGAGGAAGAAGTTCCTGTATCACTAGTTTTCTCCTTGGAACCAGAAATGGCCTCATCAAAAGGAGATTTCAAAAGTCATTTTAAAATAAGTTTGTTCTCCTTTCCGTCAACATACAGGAGGAGAACCCATGACAAATCTCACAATTTTCTTGGAGAAGAATCTTGCCAAGACAATAAACACATAAAATGTGCCCGTCTGAATTGGGCATTTTTACCCTCACATTTCCTACACCTCTTGAATCCTGAGGTGCCTTTGAAGGTTTTGAGGGAGATTCTTTTTGGTCCACCATTATCGGTGATGAGATAAGGAAGGACAGAAGTAAAGATTTTTTTTTTTAAATAAAGAAAGAAAAGGAAAATAATGCCAACTATGGTATTAAGAGATACCTCAATGGTATAAATATAAGGAGAACTTACCAACTATAGTAAGGGACAGATACCAGTGGTAATAGTAAGACAGAAATTACTTAGAAGGGCAGAGGAGTGGGTAGAAATACTAATAAAGATAGAAAAGGTAAAGAGTTAAAGAAGAAATAGAAAACACTTATAATTTAACTGCCAAAGTTCGAGAGATGGAATGAACACGTCTGGTCTACGAAGTGGCAAGCGAGATCTGGGGTAATCTCTGTGAGGAGCATTATGGGTAGAACTTAGCTAGAGAGTTTGGGGATCACAAGCTGAAAGATATGGCCGAGTCAGTTCTGAAGGTTTGGAACTGAACCGACTGTCAAGAATTAGGTGAAGATTAACAACATCAGATCACATTTTAATACACATTTTTATGTAGCGTATAACAAGTCTGTAATTTTTACAGCGTGCAAGATGGAATTTATATCTCAGTAAAAAAACATCAGGGTAAAGCAGAATTTCACTGTACATGATTTATTGGAATCAGCATTTTCCCAGACATCTGCAGTATGACAATAATTTTGTTTTGAAGATGTTGAGATGATGCATTCTTTCCCAAGAAGTACATATGATTATTTGGATAACATCCTGTGTAAAACAGTCCAAGGTAAATATAATTGAGGGCACTGTGATAACCTGTTATAATAAAAGCTTTGTACTTTCTTCAGTTATAGCAAAAAGATCAATAGTAGAGGCATAAATCATAATTCCTGCTGGTGAAATTTGTTTTCCTATTTTGTCAGCAAATGGTCTAATTTTACTAGAAAAAATGGTCGTTCGTGTATCTTTATTAGGATATTTTATAATTCTATCTCAGACCGTTTCTGAAATATGCAGCTGTTTCTTTGCAAGAAGATGAACAAAGTAACTTTGCAAGATCCCTTAATGAATTGAAATGTCAGTTATGTTTTAATGTCATAATTGCAAGTGATTGCAAAAGTGCAGTTAATGAATGATTTGTTGCCTTTATTTATAGTTTGTCTTGCTCATCCATGAAAAGCTGAATGTATAGCAAATTGTATTTTCCTTGGGTGCCTTTGCAAAACCATAGTATAGTTTGCCATCATATCTCTCAACTGTACAGATTTTCACAGAATGTCCAGATTTCTGCCTCATATTTTGTCCTGTTACTCATAAAATGTTTTTTGCAAATTGTTGCTAAATCTTTGAGCAGCGAAGTCAGAAAATAATGAAAGACATTTGAAATTCAGACATCATACACTTCAGAAAATTCATGCTAATGCAAAATCTGTTATTCTATTAACTATCTATGTTTGTAAGAGCAATATTTAAAAAAGTCTCTATTTTTGGTCCTTTGTTCACCCATAATTTATGGTTTTGTCCAGAGTTCTTGCTCTAAGAAGTTGAGAGCTACGTTTACTGTCTACCAGTATTACTGAACATTGTTAGCAGGTTAGCAGTTTTGTTACTGTATTCCCTCCCCTAAACAGTTTACCACATTGACACTTCTTTGTACTAACTAGAAGATGCATAATTTAATTTGCACCTTCACTAATCAATATATTGGATTATCAATACTCATTTAGAGTAGAAGGATTGTTTGCTGATTGCTTGATGATCATGTTTTTCATTCCTGATGCTATGAAATCTAGAAATTTAAAATCAATTCTAAAGCCATTTTAATCTTGTAAAAGCTCTTTTCTTTTGTGTGTAGTATTTGACTACTTTTGTTTCATTATCACACCTGACATTACAAACATTTTATGTAGGGGAGGAGTTGAAGATTGGGGCTGATGGCAAGGTGCATGTATCAGCAAACAGTGGGCAGGATTCAGAAGGCTTACACGGAGTTTAAGAGTAGTGTAAGCCTCGTAAGCCTCCGATCCAGGAACAGCCCAAATCTCCGTAAGAGACTAGCTAAAACGTCTCTTACACGGACTGGGCGTGGAAATGCTCAATACCTCATTTGCAGCTCAAAGATATGCAAATGAGGTATTTGAGTGATCCAGGAAGCCCAAACCAGTCCGTGTAACGGACGTTTAACTGCAGAAATGTACTCAGCTGACAACTGAGTACATTTCTGCAATTACAATGGAGCTATGTCAGCTCCAAATAAAGGTTGCATATGTGTCATCTAGCATGCCAATGGCCAAATATGTGGCCATTGGCATTAAAAGTGATGCAAAATTATTTAAAATAACATTTTTTTTCGGGATTTTGATGTTTAACTGCAGTGCACACTGCAAACAGGGTGCGCTGCCTAAAAGTGAAAACCGAAGCTTATAAGCCCACAATTGTGGGTTTTATGTAGTACATGGAATGACAATGCAGGGACTAGCAGACCAAAAACAATATGGCCACTGTGTAGTGGTTGCCAAGGGGGGGAAGCTCAGTGTAAGAGATGTAACTAAACATTACTAGGCAATCCTATGTAAATGAGGGTTACAATACTGAATCACACTGCCACATAGCTAATGAGCACTTTTCGAGTAGTGTAAGAGTTACAGAAGGGGGAGGAATAGAGTAAGAGGTAGGTGACATCACGGGGGGGAATGATAGAAGTAAATGTATTACATTGGAGAGCAGTGTAACATGACAGATGACAGACAGACATCAGGGAGAGAGGTGTGTCCCAACAGAATACTAGGAAAGTCAAGAAATAGAGGGTGTACACTATCCCTACACTCAAACTTTCTTGATATGCGTGCATGCGCGCGTGTGTGCGCGTGTAAGGCAGGTTCACCATGTGTCAGCGTGTCGCAAACCGTTTAAAACGGTTTGCGCGGGCGCACAAGTGTGTAAGGCAATGTAAACATCAGGAAGCCTGTTGCCTGATGTATAAGGCTGTGTGCGCGCGTTTTACCATGAATCAGCCAAGTCCAAACCGTGTAAGTATGTGTGCGCGCGTTTAAGTCACTGTGAGCATGCTTATGCTGGTGTGCACATTGCTCCCCCTGAGGAAACAGAGAGGAAAAAGGAAACAACCAGATTACAAGGAAGCTGTCAGAGAATACTGCTGGAGTTAATTGGTGATAACAATTATAAGCAGGCAATTACACAGGCAGACTAGAAGCCCAACCCAGCACTTAAAACACTGCAAACAGCATTGCAGGGTGTTTCTCTCAAGAGATACTGCAAGAAAGGAGTAAGCTATCAGAATTGAAAACTGAAAAAGCTGAACTCAGAGCAGAAATGCTAGGGACTACCATAGCTATTATAATCAGGCATAGGCGAATTGCTGAGGGTGGTGACAATGCAGATGCTGACAGACAACCCAGAGTGAGGAGAAGGAGAAGAGTATACAGGCCCAGGGTCACCTACCATGGGTTACATGAGCTGGAGATAGTAGAGCACTACAGAGTGGACAGAGACCTTCTGCAGCAAATTGTTGAGCTGTGCAGGCCACGTCTCACATACAGAACCAATAGAGGGGAACCCATCCCAGTGGAAACCAAGGTATGTGTTGGCCTAAGAATACTAGCAACAGGTACCTTCCAGAGACCAACTGGTGATATGATGGGGATATCACAGGCATCAGCCTCCAGGGTACTGCACCAGTTCCTGTATGCCATGTCAGCACATGTCAGTAATCATGTATATTTCCCTAATGCCCATGAGGTTGTGGCCAGCAATATGCGTCTCTTCCAGCAAATAGCGGGATACCCTGAGGTACTGGGTGCAATAGACTGCACGCACATACGCATCAAAGCACCAGCCGGTGAGCGGGGTAGAGCCTATATTAACCGCAAGGGATTCCCCTCCATCAACTGCCAGGTCATGTGTGATGCCCAGGGCATAATAATGAATGTGTGTGCTGGCTGCCGTGGGAGCTACCACGATTCCCACATCTGGCATCTGACGCAGCTGTACCAATCATTTGCCAGTGGGGACTTCCCACACGGACACCTAGTGGGGGATGCAGGTTATGCACTTGAGCCGTGGCTGATGACACCCATCAGAAATGCACACACACCTGAACAGGAAAGCCATAATGAGGCACACGCACAAACACGTAATGTCATAGAGCGTGTGTTTGGGCTGCTCAAGTCACGGTTCCGGTGTCTGGACATATCTGGTGGAGCCTTGCAGTACACACCAACTACATGTACCCAAATGATCATGATATGTGCTATGCTACATAATATGATCCTGCGGAAACAGCTGCAGCAGGACCAGCATAGGGCTGGGCCAAACATACCACCACCATTGCCAAGGCCACCACAGGCAGAGGGTGACTCGGAGGAGGAACAACCTGACCTTGCCCCAGTAGGCAGAAGGAGGCGTGCCCAGTATGCCCTGGCCTTGGCAAAGAGGCAACGTATAGCACATACACTGGCTCAGTAGGAACACTGGGACTGATACCCCCTCCGACATACTCATATAGTAACAGGGATGCCTAACATGACACAACCTGCTTCCAAACATGTACAGGGAGTGTAGTATGTGCATCCGACAGAGGCAGCCCTGCAGCACCACCTGAGGCATGAATGCCATGTGTTAAGTAATGTAACACCATGTACCATATGCACACCTGAGGACCCTGACTAACATCCACCCTCACCAATCATGAACCACAAAAACACAAACCCACCTTCATAGGTACCACAAGGGATAGGAACCTAGATGTAATGCTACCCAATGCCAGAAATATAAACAGCAAGATGCGTGCAGTGTAAACACACACAGTATAGAGAATGTAGATATCAGTGCTGTAATAGAAAACTGGGTCAAAGCCCACATCAGCACCCTAACACTACCAGGTCACACCTCATACAGTGATGTATAGCTGCAAAACATGGAACAAGCTACAAAACGAGGGTGACTAGCAATAAATGTCATGGATAACCACACCCCCATGTTGGTACCACAGCAAGAAGCAGCATGGCTACATGGTCAAATACCAATGGCTAAAACTGCCTACCACTATATAGCTTGCTGCAGACCACTGTCCTAATAGCAGGAACTGCACCAGGCCTATGTTGGAATACATGAAGATATCAAGCCCCCCAAACCACATTATATTGCTTGACTGAAAATACCTACACATACACCATAGTTTCATAGTTTCATAGTTTACTACTAGGCTATCTGCCCTAGTGCATTTATAAGCCTAGCCATAGTGATGTGGCTATTGCCACTCCTTATAGTGGTAATAAGTGTACAGAATAGATTCCGAATATTGTGCCTCTGACTTAGTAGTGACACATTATGACCCCTTTACTTAATTGAATTAATTGACTGTGCCTCTGTCTAGTAGTGACACAGGGAGGACCCCTTGGGTAAACCTACGATTTCACATCCACTTGTCCAGATTTCTCTTGAAGAGAGTCAGTGAGGGACTCTGTCAAACATGAACTGGGATTCTGTGCTAGAGTGTGAGAAGCCTCTGAGTTATGAATCTGTCCCTCCAGCATGTCCTATACATGTATGTGCTGAGGTTCAAATCTTTAGCTCTCATGGTTCTGGTGGATTTGGATTGCTTGCAGTGGAGCATGTCCATCAAATCCTGATTGTATGTCAGGTATAGGTCACCTGTAAGTAGGCAGTATGCTTCTGAATAGAGCTGGATTTTCTTTAGTCTGGAAGCATATGACATGCATTGTAGACCCTTGATCTTCTTGGTAAGGTACTTTTGGGGTCTCTCCAGCTGTTGCAAGTGCTGGGTGAGGTACATACCAAATGGGGCTTTGTATTCAATCATGGGCCTGATAAGGGAGAAGTATAGGGGTACAATGATCTCCTTTGATCTGGATGGAAAACCCTTCATGATAAGGTGGGCAAGATAGAAAGTCTTTCTAACCACTTTGGCAACATGGGTGTCACACGAGAGGTCACTATCTACATGGGTCCCCAGGTGTCTGATTTTTTTTCTGTGCTCAGTGGGTTGCTGTCTATGTGTTAATTTGTGGGTACTTTGTTCCTCCCAAAGGGGATGACTACACATCAGTTGCATTCAGTTTCAGGCCATGATTCTGGCACCAGCTATCTGTTTTTGTGAGGGCATTCTGTAGGATGTGTGTGCCGGCTGATGTATTCACTATGGTGCCTAGGTTGCAGTCATCTGCAAACTGTGTCAGCCACAACCCTCCTATGTTTGCTTTCACATCTGAAAAGTAAATGCCAAATAAGAGGGGTCCCAGGACAGATCCCTGTGGGACACCACTTGTGACTGGCTTTTGAATCTGACAAGGCACCTGCAATGTTGACTTTATGGGTTCTGTTTTTAGCCATTTTGCAACCTATCCTGTGACATATGGATTTATATTTCAGCTGTTGAGCTTGTCTATGATGCCTGAGTGGGGTATTGTGTCAAAGGCCTTAGCCAAGTGCAGGTAGGCTGTGTGGACTGCTTAGCCCTCATCAATGGCCCTACTGACAGTTTCAAAATAGTCAACTAGGTTCTAAGGCAGGATCTGCCCTTTACAAAGCTGAACTGGGTGGGATCAAGAGTCTGTAGGTCACCAATGTCTCTGTTTAAGAGCTCCATAATGACTCTTTCCATAGCTTTGCAGACAAGGCTGGTTAAGCTTGTGTGGTGGTAGTTCCCAGGGTCTGTGGAGGCATCTCCTTTGTGGAGTGGGACCACTGTTGCTGTACGCCAGTGTTCAGGTACATATCCTGTAGCAAGGCTAAGGTTAAATATCATTTTTATATACGGGTTTAGCTCCTCTTGGAGTTCACGTAGCACGCAACTGGGGATACCATCAGGTCCCATTGATGCTGTGTTTTTGTCTTTGCTGAGTGTGGCTCTCACATGGACATCTGAGATGACAGTGAGGTAACATTCAACTGTGATAACTATCATCTTTTGGGGGTGAGGGAGGGAGAAAATTGCACTGAACCTGTCTGCCAGAATGTTGCCAATATCTGTCGGGTCACTGAAATTTATGTTGCTGTGTACCAACTCTGAGCATATCTGAGGGTTCCCACCCAGGTTTCTGACATAACTGAAGAAGGCATTGTGGTTATCTTTATTGTCTTTGGTGATTTTTGTCTCAAAGTTGACCTTGGATGTCTTTATGAGAGAATGTAGCTTTTTACTAGTGCTCATCACAGCTGCCTTCCCTTTAGGAGATTTAGCTCTGTTTTGCATTAGTATCCTTCTTTTGTGATACAGTTCATTTATGGCTGGGGTCCACCAGACAGGCCACTTTCCCTTGGTGGAGAGGGTCTTGGTTTTATTTGTGATTGCATGGTCCATGCTTTCTTGGAGATGTCCGTAGAAAGCGTTTGTGAAGGAGTCACCATTGTGTGTTGTGGTTTCCACTGGCCCAGTGGGCTTAAAGGATACCATCTCAGTCTGAAGAAGTGTGAAGTCAGCTTTTGAGAAGTTTGTCACTATACTCTTTGTATTATACTAGCACCGACACATTTGTAGAAAATTTCCCAGAATCCATCAAACAAAATGGACATGCAAAATGTAACACTTCCACAAGAGGGGTAAGCATACTGGATGTGATAATCAGAAATATGTGTACTGGATGTCAAGATGAGAAGTGTATCCTTCACTGTTAAGACCAGACCATAGAGTAATCACACTGTAGTTACACATCCCGACCCCAGACCCTGGCCAGAATACCACAGTGAAACACATGTATAAAGCATAGCTTGCACCCCTACAAACCAATGTGGAAACCATGAAAGGCCCTGTGCAAGTCCAGAATATGGGACACACTGCAGAACATGTTATACAGGCATTCCATGAACACAGCCAAGAGTGCTTGGAGTCTGCAATCACAAATAACAACAAGACACAATGCCATACACCCAGGCATCTGGCATGCTGGACTCCAGCAATTACTAAACCATTGAAGAGAATGAGGAAGCTACCACATGATAGATCAAACATAAAAAGTGAAGTAATCAATGATCACTAGTATGGCAATAAAATGTGTCCACACATACAAGCCACTAAGGCCAGGCAAAACAAGTAGAATCTGTGAATCCAGAGGCAATGTGACACCTGTCCCAAGTACACACACAACAACAACTCACCCCAATAAATACAAATATATGTGATAGACGCAACCAGGTAGCCAAACCGGAGCCTGAGCACCCCCAAATCAGTACTGTCAAAACTAGTCAGGAGGAGAAGGTAACCACATACACCACAAACTCAGTCCCAGATAGACCTACAACGATTGTAAACCAAACACATAAACACAAAAACATTCCCAGAGGCCCTAATTACAAACACACAACATCAACACAAGCCTCCAAAGCAGACACCCAATAAAACAACCTCCAGACATAGCACATGTAACACATAGTACACAAAGCTGGTGTGCCAAACAGTCACAGGACAGAAGGAGAAACAACATGCCTGATACAGTTGCAATAGGTGACTCCATAGTGAGACATGCTGCTGTTCCAGGGATGGCTTGCACCTGTTACCCATGGGTGTCTGGATATTGCCTAAGGCTGTTGCAACCTACAGAGATCCTTTTGTAGGCAAGGCCGAAAAGACTAACCCACCACCATAGAAAACAAAACTGGAAAGAAACAGAAGGGTAATGCTGATCAATGCCAGATGTGTAAACCTCAATATGCATGCTCCTGAGGCCCTCCCCAGTATGGAGAACATCGATATCTGTCCAGTGATAGAAAACTGCTGCAAGCCTCGTGACAGCACACCAGCACTACCAGGTAATACCACATATCATGTGTTATGGCCACAAAACCTGGAACAAAATATAAAAGGAGGGTGAGTATCCATATTCAGCACAGACACCTATACGTCCAGTTAACTGACAATGCTTACGTCATTGCAGTCCACCCATGTGCAACTAACCATAGGCAAGACTGCTGTACAGTCTGCAGCATGCTACAGACCACACTCTCACACACAGGAACCCCACCCCGCTGTCCTGAAGACAGTGGACAGTATGAATGTACCACCAAATACAAAACAAGGTACACACAAATTACCACATAGGTGGTAAACCATTATGTATGGAAGGAGTAATCAGGGACCTAGTGACACAAGTGGACAGTAACCTGTTATGTGACAATCACATTGCCAATCTGGCTAGGAAGACTGTCTATATTGGACACTGTATCATGAAAGGAGTCACATCTACGTCAACAAAGGTCATTGTGCCCCTATACTGTTCCCTTATCAGACCCATAATGTAGTACAATGCCTCATTTGGGATGTACATTACCTGGCACCTGCAGCAGTTAGAAAGACCTCAAAGGTACCTCACCAAGAGTTAGAAAGGGTCTCAAATATATATCATATGCTGCCTGGCTGTAGAACCCACAGCTGAATGCAGTCACATACAGCCTACACAGAGGCATTGTATGTCTGTTGTACAAGTCCATGTCCAACACAGAAGTAATGGACATGCTCCACCCCAGAAAACTCAAAGCCATCGGAGCTGTGTGAGTCAGAGATGTCAACCTCAACACATAATGAAATAGGATGTGCTGGAGGGACAGATACCTAACCCTGAGGCTCTCCACACCCTGGAACAGAATACCACTACATGTTAGGCAGAGCCCCTCACTGACACTCTTCAACAGGAAGTTGGCAAAATGGATGGATAATTGTAGATGTACACTGGGGGTCTTTACTGTGTCATGTCCAGACAGAGGCACAGCTAAGTAAATCATAAATGGCCATAATATTCACATAGCAGGGTGGTAAAAGCCACACACACTGTGGCTAGGCTTACAAATGCCCTAGGGTGGATAGCCTAGTATGAACCTATGAACCTATTATGATACAAATTGTACAGGACACTAAGGATAATCCCAAGGCTGCTGCAACTGATGGTAGGAAGCGTGTTGTGAATTCCCAGATATGCTCTGGATCACACAAATATTACAAACAACATACCAAACACACACACGTATTGCCAACATACATCCTGACAGGTGCAGTGCAAACCCCATAATGCAAAATATCTTTCCCAGCAGACTGCTGCCTCCCTGACATTATGTCAGCCTTACCACAGGATGTGTACCCAAAGAGCAGTGTATAACAACAGTGGTCATTCTCAAGAAAGGTGTTGCATGAATGGATACTAAAAACAACCACCACAGAATCCTGAGAAGCTTGGTCTGCACAGCTATGGAAAGGATCAGCATGTACCGCAGACATAAAGATATTGGGGATCTATTGACACCCGACCCTACCCAGTTTGGGTTTATTAAGTGCAGACCCTGCCCCTAAACATGTGTGACTCAGTTGAAACAGTAATTGAGGTCACTGATGAGGGCAATGTGGTCCACACAGCGTAGCTGGACCTTGCAAAGCCTTCCATACAATACCCTACGTGTTCAATATAGATATGCTCACCAGCTTATATATACACCCTATGTCACTAGAGGGTTGCAAACCAGACCAACGACAGAACTGACATGGTCAGACATGCTGCAGCCATGTCAGACTACAAACCACATATAACAGGTATCCCACAAAGCTTGGTCCTGGGACCTTCCCCGTCTGGTATATATGCCCCATAGTACAGGCCAACATGTAAGGACTGTGCCTGAACATGTTTGCAGAGGACTACAAACTGCCCAACATATCTGACACTCCAGCTGACACAAGCATCCCTCAAAAGGGCCACATAGAAACAGACAACTGGTGCCATAGCCATGTCAGCAAGTTAAATGGAGAAAACTGTATAGTCAACCTCTGTGGATATACAGTAAGTGACCACCAATTACCACATAGGTGTTATCCCATTACATACTTAACATGTAATGACAGACCTGGGTACACAAGGTGATAGATATCCTGCATTGGACAAACATGTGACTGTAGTGTTAACAGAAACAATCCATATACCAACCTAATCATGAAGGTTATGACATCTAGATAAGGGGAGGTCATTGTGGTTCTGCAGTTATCCTTCATCAGCGTTACAATTGATTACAACAGCCCCTGTGGGGTGTACCTCAGCAGACACCTCCATCAACTGTAAAGTCCACAACAATACCTCACCAGGAGTATCAAAGAGCTTGAACAGATGTAATGTGTTGCCTGATTAAACAGAGTGCAACTCCACACTGCCATGCTGGACACCCAGACGCAAGCTGTGCCTGATGTAGAAAGCCATGTCCAAGCTGGAATCAATGAACATGCTGCACCTTGTACAATCTTAATGGCAGTGAGCTATGCACATGAGGGACCTGAACCCCATCACTGACATACATAGGACAAGCTGTACTGCATTATCCATAACACAGAAGCCACCCCCACGCATGAGTAAACTACCAGTACAGGTTATCCATAGAGTCCCTCATTGATTCTCCTCAACAGGAATCTTAATGAGTGGATGGGAGATGGTAGGTTTACCCTGGGTATCACTGTTATGTCACGGGTAGACAGAGGCACAGTATACTAAACATGACATATGTCATGGCAAACTACACTTACAATCTGTTGAAGGACAAACACACTCTCTGACTAGCATTAGAAATGGCCTAGGGCACACGGTAGTGTTTGCACAATGTACACCTATGTTGTGAATGGCATTACTGATGTTGGACAAGGCTGTTGTAAGTGGAAGTTAATATCTGAACATAATGATGCAACATGGTCAGATGTGCACAACTGACCCTAACCAGGCCAAGGTTGTTGTGCTCACTGTTAGAAATGTAAAGCAGTGATAGGACTAAAGCTCCAGGATACTGTCCAATTACAGTGAAAGTACTGAAACCACTACACTATACAGATACTACAGTGTTAGGTCAGTATGAACAGATGTTTGACAATTGTATGCAAAGTATCCCATGCAAAAGACCTGTATAGGCACAGTATAGTCCCTGTTGTGGTTCACACAAAGAGCATTTGGACAGTAACTACACAACATGACACAGAGACACACAACCATAAACAGGAGGATATTTGTTGAAGTTCACACTCATCCGACAAAATGTGATGGGCTGCAGAGTTCAACATATGGAAAGCTCACACTGGGCATGCTCACACACTTTGATAAATGAGACATCTTCACCTGGCAACATGCCATGGGAAGGCTTGAACTGGGCATGCTCACACACTACATTTAGTCCAAATATCATTGGGGTTTAGCATTTTGCCACATATATCTGGTATATGTACATGTTATTCCAGTAACCAACAACATTATAGCAATCTGACCAGTGCTCACACCTTAAATGACTACAGAGACATACATGATATAGTGGATTTCCCCCGATATGCAAACATCTTCCACAGATACACAAGTTGTTCATACAAACAGGAAATGTTATGTGCAATAAAGATACTGCAAACGCACTGCTATCAGCACCAAATAATGTGCACGTCTGACAGTTAAACATATGGGTATGTAGAGGTCAACACTAGGCTGTTTTGGCTCCTAGGGAATGACAGCTTATCCAGAGTGTGATGATTGATTGATTGGGTGATTGTTGGGTTGGTCTGTGTGCAAGTCTGTGTGAGGCAAATGTTCCTTTTAGCAACTGGGGAAGAACACACTGCGCAGGGATGCTCATTCCCCTTTCTAAACACTGATGATGTCAGCACCCTATAAGTATATCAATAGAAACAAAACCTTCCAGTAATGTGAATAGCGCACTCCGCTAATGCGTCCATCACTTGTGTCATAACATGGTTAAGTAGGGGTTTGAATCTAGCAAGTGTGTGTGAAGGGGGGTTAGTGTGTGTGTATGAAAAAAACATCCCTTTTGGCAACTGTGAAAACACACCATGGTGTGATGCCCATTCGGCCTTTCGCAAACACTGATGATGTCAGCACCCTATAAGTATATCAGGAGAAAAGCAATCTCCCAGTAATGTGAATAGCGCGCTCTACTAATGCATACATCTCTAATGTCATAACATAGTTAGATAGGGGTTTGAACCCAGCAAGTGTGTAAGAAGGGGGGGTAGTGTGTGTGTAAGGAACATCCCTTTTGGCAACTGTGAAAACACACCACAGGATGCCCATTCCCCTTTCTAAACACTGAAGATGTCAGCACCCTATAAGTATATCAGGAGAAAGGAAATCTACTAGTAATGCGAATAGCGCGCTCCGCTAATGCGTCAGTTTCTAGTGTTATAACATAGTTAAGTAGAGGTTTGAATTCAGCAAGTGACAAGTGTGTATGAAGGGGGGTTAGTGTGTGTGTATAAAAGGAACATCCCTTTTGGCAACTGTGAAAACACACCACAGGATGCCCATTCCCCTTTCTAAACACTGATGATGTCAGCACCCTATAAGTATATCAGGAGAAAGGAAATCTCCCAGTAATGTGAATAGCGCGCTCCGCTAATGCGTCTGTCTCTAGTGTCATAGTATAGTTAAGAAGGGGGTTAAATCCGGCTGTCATAGCATAATTAGATAGGGGGTTGAATCCAGCAAGTGTGTGTGAAGGGGGGTTAAAAAAAATTTTTTTGTAAAAAAAAGAAAAAACAAATTCCCCCTTTTTGGGGGAAAA